>NW_019385111.1:0-123208 GCF_000671375.1 Centruroides sculpturatus | reverse complement strand
AATGTGTTCACAGACTCAAGTTCGTCCCTCCAAGCCATTATAAATTATAACTGGAATCACCCGATTGTAAAAGAAACTCTGATAGAAATGACAAAAAATAATAATAATAAGTATTCAATAAATTGGGTGAGAGGGCATTCCGGGGTCGTTGGAAACGAGCGGGCAGACGAACTGGCCCGCACAGTCTCCTCTTCAAATAGTACTCCAAGATACACCGCAATTCCTAGGAGTCATATTATCTCCAACCTTAAAGAAACGGCAACACAGAAATGGCAGAACTTATGGGATCAACAAGATAACCAAGTAACAAAGAAATTCTTCCCAAAGGTTTCTACCAATGACAAACATTTTATTAGTCATAACGTTACTCAGTTTTATACCGGTCACGGTAAATTTAGCAGTTACCTATTTCGTTTCAATAAAACAACTGATCATAATTGCGAATTATGTGGCACACCAGACAGTGCTATGCACTACCTCCTGGATTGCCCAATGCTTGAGGATAGAAGAAATGATATTAAATTACTGCTACCAACTGAGGCAAACTGGCCTCAGGACCTATACAAGATCATGAAAATCAAAGAACCTCTTCAAGCATTCATTGATCTGGTAAACACGTATTTTAAAAGAACTAGTGTCAATTAAATAATTCTACTAGCAATGGAATTTCTATTACATTGGAACACAAGCACTGTTCATTATATTGTTAGTCACTAAGGTACATTGTGACGGCATTTGTTGATGTGTATTTACTCTTTTTCAAATTGTTTTGTTTATATTTATACTTAATGTAACTTCTGAAACCAATGTAAAACTGTAAAATTATGTAAATATGTAAACTACCTCAGTGGTGCCTAGCGGAACTGAGGGTTGTAAAAATAAAGATACTTAGTAAATGAAAAAAAAAAAAAAAAAAAAAAATGTCCCTATCTACTGGGGCTGAGACCCTATGTGTTTGTGTGCGATTTCGTGAGCCTTATTCGAAGTGATTTTTCGAAAGCTATTTCACATTTTAGTGTCATCTAGACGCTTTATCGCTGACGCACAAGCTATCTAGTCTCATTGCTGCTGACCTACACGTGGTGGCCCTGTTTCCCCTCTATAGGTGGTGCTAACAGCAGCTAAAAGGCACTTTTCAGTGCCATTATCTTTATTTCATTTTCTAATTCTCACTTCTTCACCCTTTCACCTGCTTTTGCTATGAATGGGGACGAGGGAGTCGCTCCTTCTCAGGAGCATCCAGCACCTGACATGACTGAACTTTTTGCCATCAGGGAGGAGCTGGAAAGGTATATGGAGGAGAATCCGAACTCCAAGTTTGGGACCAAGACGCACTCAAAAAGTATCTTGGAATTTTTCGATAGGATGATCGACGTGTTCAAATCAACGAAGAAGCCAGTCAACATGGAACTCGACAACATCACTACGAAGTTGGACCTGCTGATCGAGGCTACAAAACAACAGAAGCCAGCGACCGTCTCCTACGCAGATAAAGCCAGAGGAACTCCACCAGAACCAAAACCGAACATCGGCTCTGCAGTTATTCTCATTGAAAGCACCGATAAGAAAGAGGACGCAGAAGAAATCAAAAAGAGAATAAAACAACAACTCAATCCAAAGGTCCTCAAGGTGGGGATTACCAAGGTTAGAAAAATTAGAAACCAAAGTGTACTCATAGAAGTGGAGAGAAAAGGAAGCGAAAAACAACTAATAGAAGAAATCAACAAGATAACAAACCTAACAGCAAGAGAACCCAAGAAGATTCTCCCGAAGATTGCCATCTACAATGTGCCAAAAGACCTTACTAAAGAAGAAATAACCGAAGCAATTTTCCAACAAAATACAAGAATCGCAGACCAATACACCAGCATGGAAGAATTCAAGAAAGACATCCTAATCAAGTATAAATGGGGAAGGAAACCTGACGTGAACCACTGGGTGTGCGAGGTTGCCCCAAAACTGAAGAAATCACTAACGAAACAGAAGAAAATCAACATCGACTGGGTCCGCTGTAACACAGAGGAATACTTCAACATAATCCAATGCTTTCGCTGTTGTAAATACGGGCATTTTGCCAAGGAGTGCTCCAGCGACCGTGCATACTGTAACCACTGTGGCGGCGACCACAAGTACGCGGAATGCCGAAATAAAAGTACAGCGCCCAGCTGCATAAACTGCGTCAGGAACAACGCTAACAACTTCGCCCACAGAGCCAATCAATCCTGCTGTGGTGAAAGAATGAAGATTATACGAAACATCCAAACAAGAACCAACTATGGATAATACGACATTAACCAACGAAGAAAGCCATCCAATACGTACTAATCATCATACTATTAAAATCTTACAGGTCAACCTCGGTAGAGGCGTTGCGGCGGTTTCCCAGCTGGTCGCAAGTCAACTTAACCTTGCCAGCATTCTCCTTATCCAGGAACCGTACCAGAGGAACAACACCCCGTACGGCTGGCCAATCCAGATGAGAAAGCTCTACTACAGCGGAAGTGAGACACCTTGGTCCATGATCGGCTTGACAAACCCCAACATTAACTGCCTACTCCTTACCAACTACTGCAATGACTGCCAGACCTACATAGAAGTGGTGAATGCAGACCAACAGTGGATCTTCGGCAGCGTATATGTCCCAATGGATGAGAGCATGACCGAAGCTCTAAAGAACATAGAGACAGTGATAGACAAGTACAACAATACTCATCGAATAATCATAGGTGGAGACTTCAATGCCCACTCCTATGTTTGGTTTGAAGACGAGACTGACAGCAGAGGAGAAGCCATCGAGGAGTTTGCGGGAGAAAAGGACCTCTACTTCTTGAACGAGCCTGGGAATCTAAGCACCTTTGAGAGCAGCAATGGGTCCTCAAACGTGGACATCACCATATGTAATAAACTCGCCTTAAACAACATCTCCGATTGGAAAGTGCTGGAAGAACCCTCATTATCTGATCATCGCTACATCTCCTTCAAGCTAACCAACATTCCTGCTCCAACCACGAACATTAAGAAATTCAACCTTCGACGTGCTGATTGGGAAAGGATTTGCAACCTACTGTCCCCCTGTGCCACCAGCCTAGATGCCCTAAACACGAAAGCTGAAGCCGTGGATGCCATCAACCACTTCCTACGTCACCTCACCGATGTTGTACACCGTAACATCCCTCTCTATGGAGATAAGGACCGTGTCGTCCGTTGGTGGAACTACAAACTCCAGATCCATAAGAGTAAACTACAAGCCACAAGAAGACGTTACCAGAAGTGTAGGGATCCGTGCGTAAGGACTCATCTCAAAGCCATCTATCTCGAGGAGCAAAAGAAATATAAAGACCACATCAGAAATGCCAAAAAAGAGAGCTGGGAAGACTTCTGCACCCGCTCATCTAACGACCCCTGGAACGTCCTATACAAAATAGGGACCAACAAACTAAGGAGCAAATTCCAGTTAACGGACCTAAAGAATAGCGAAGGCGCACAAGGCTCCAGTACTAAAGACTGTTTAAACATCCTCATGGACGAATTCTTCAAGAAAGATGACCCAGCCACAGATAACCTAAAACACACCAACATAAGAAATAACCTCAAACGCAAGTCTACAGGCGCTAACATCCCAGCTTTCACTCAGTGTGAGGTGGACTGGGCCCTCAATAAATTCAAGAAAGGAAAGGCACCAGGACACGATGGTCTTACGTCCGAGATACTTCAGTACATCCACAAGCGGCTCCCGACGCTCTTCCTCTCCCTTTGCAACTGTTGTCTCCGCCATGGTATCTTCCCTAGTTATTGGAAGATTGCCACTGTTACTCCAATCTACAAAGGCAAGAATAAAGATACCAAACAAGCTAAGAACTACAGGCCGATCTGTCTGATCCCCACCTTGGGTAAACTCCTAGACCGACTGATTACCACCAGGCTGAAGGAATGGCTTTACGCCACTCACCCTCTTCATCGCACCCAATATGGCTTCAGAGAGGACACCAGCGCCGAGGACGCAATCTACAGAGTTGTCAACAAAATACAAGAATGTAAAACAACTGCCACGTGGACTGCAGTCATCAGCCTCAACATCCAAGGAGCTTTTGACAACGCCTGGTGGCCGCTCCTGCTGTCCAAACTTGAAGAACACCGTTGCCCGAACAATCTCTACGAGACGATCCAGGACTACTTCACTAACAGGACGGCTATCCTCTCCTACGGAGACATCTGTGTCAACAAGAGTATTACCATCGGTTGCCCTCAAGGCTCCTGCTCTGGCCCGCTCTTTTGGAGTATCCTGCTTGACGACCTCTTGTGTAAAGCCTTCCTTATGGATTGCCACGTCACCGCCTACGCGGACGACATCATCCTCGTCATCACGGCCGACAGTAGAGCCAAACTAGAGCGTAAAGCTACCGATATCCTTCATAAAATCCAGTGCTGGGGTCGAGACAACAAGCTGCGCTTCAACCCGAGTAAAACTAACACCATGATCGTCACCAACTTCAACATTAATAAAAGACATCCTACTATCCACCTCGACAATGTTCAAGTTAACATCACTCCAACTCTGGATTACCTGGGAATCGTCCTGGACGAAAATCTCAACTGGATACCGCACATCGAGAGCCTAACACAGAAGACCAGCAACTTATTCGACTGGTTTGCCAAAGTGGCCAGAAAGGACTGGGGTCTGTCGGGCATGGCCCTTAAGCAAATCTACCATGGAGCCATCATCCCTATGCTTACCTATGGAGCAAGTGCGTGGAGCTACAAATCTTCTCAAGTTCACATCAAAAGGAAACTCCTTGCAATCCAAAGAAGAATCCTCCTAAGGATCACCAGGGCTTACAGAACAGTCTCAAATGACGCCCTCCACGTCTTGGCCGGTGTCCTCCCCCTAGATCTGGAGGTTCGGCAGAAGCATGATACCCACATGCTCCGTCTCTTTGGCCTAACACCATCATATATCACTGGACCCAACGACACCATCGAACCCATCGTTCCAGCCGTCAACCGTCTCCCACTTCGGTTCATCCCAGAAATCAACATAGTCGACTACAGCGCCAGCCTCAGCAACCGGATCTACACCGACGGTTCCAGAGGCCCAAATGGAGTGGGCGCTGCCTTCGTCTATCTACACAAGACCCGGCACATCTATCATCAATCCTGCAAACTCAGCGGTGGATGCAGCAATTTCCAAGCGGAGTTACTCGCCATCAAACAGGCCCTGAAGTGGACGAACCAACACCTTTTCCGTAAGAAGATATATATTTGCACAGACAGCAAATCTGCACTAGATGCCCTTAAGGACGTCAACAACAAAGGTATGCTAGTACAAGACATATGGCACATCCTAAGGAACACCAAAGAAAACACCCTCCACTTCTGTTGGGTGAAGGCCCACGTTGGACACATCGGAAACGAAGCGGCCGACAAGTTAGCAAAGGAGGCGTGTGACCAAGACACGAAAAGCATCTACAACTTCATCCCCAGAAGCAGCATCAAATACCAGATGAAATTACATCATCGCAGCATCTGGCAGCAGCAATGGCATTCCTCAACCAAAGGACGCCATCTATTCGGATTCATCCCTGATGTTAATCAAAGGCTACAGTGTACCCACCTCATCGTAGATCATCATATCTCGGCGTTCCTGACAAGCCACGGCAACTTCAATGAATACCTGTATGAGCACGGGCATTCCAATTCTCCAAACTGTACGACCTGCGGTGTTCCCGAAAACCCTCATCATCTCCTATTCAACTGTATCCGGCTAGAGCAACATAGGCAAGATCTTCGATCAGCGTGCACCTATGAAGGACTTATCTGGCCTACCTCCCCGGCCACTATTGCGTTACATCCTAACCTGTTCACCCACCTTATCAGTATGGTCTACACAAACAACAAGCAGAAGGAAAACGGCAATTAGTAACCATCCGGTAAGCTTTAGAACACGCGATTAACTCTGTAATCTAATAAATTCCGGAATCACGGAAGTAACAATGTCGCGCGTGAATTTCACATGTAAATATTTTAGTTTATTCTTTGTACCCAAATTCTCTACGAAGCCTAGCGGTGTACAGAGACAACAAACAGGAACAGTCTCAAGGGACGGCCACAACTGAGCCGATTCCGAGAGGCGATGTTCCAACAAATGAAATGAAATGAAATGTCCCTATCTACTCTCCTCTAAATGGGGGTCCATTGCTTGTGCCCAAACCAGGCAATGGCCCCAACTCGTACGTACCAGCCTTGTCGTGGCAGAGGGGCTCAGTACCCAGGGGGCATGCTGTAATGGTATGCGTCCTGGGGAAGCTAATGTGCGGCGGGGGATTCAGGTGTTAGCCTGTCTTGGATGCTGTGGCATGTGTTTTGGTCATGGCCCTGGGGGGAGAGGGTTGAAGACAGTCCCCGAGGGTACAGCTCTAAAACTGGGGGGGCACACCTGGGGCACTAGGTAGTGAGGGGCCCGGGGGGCCTAGCCAGTTTGGGGGCCTAGCCAGTTTACCCTGGCAGCCCCGATCAACTAGTGGATAATCTTGCCCCCTGTCAGAGTGCAGGGTGGCGTCCTGGCCAGGACCCTCTGGCAGGGGGTGGGGGCCATTGCCGAGGCCACGGGGCCTGCCTTTGGCTCTCTCATAAGCCTCTGGGCATGGTCGGGCTCATGTTATGGCTGAAGGGTCAGGCGCGCATCTGGATCTGGGGGGTATTGGGGAACTCCTTAATTATTATGAGTAGTATAAAAAAGAAAGATAAGTATTTACAAGTGCGGGGGGAAGGGGGAGAGTCTCCTGGCTCTCAATTAGAATCACCGGCTGGGAGTGCTGGTCAAAAAGTAGGTATGACTAGATTGTCTCATCCTTCTGAAACAGATACTGAATGTGAAGGTTTAGAGTTGCTGCAAGATGCAGAAAGATTATATATAGAGTTTCGCAAAAAAGTTCTACACAAAGATTGTAGGTTAAGTAAACCGACAACAGAGTTAGTAATTGAAATGTTTAGTCAAGTGGTAGGAATTGTTCGTACTCTAGCTTTAGAAAATGAACGATTAATTGGTAAGGTTAATGTATATGAGAGTAAATATATTTCTGACTTACCTACTTCTGTACCTAGGTCAATGTTGTATTCTGAAAAAGTAAAGAGTAGTAGATTAGATAATGAGATTATAAAAGAGGTTAGTGATAATATTGTTTTTGTTAAGAGTACAGAAATACAAAATAGTGAGGAAGTTAAAAGGAAACTCTTAGCTAGTATTAATCCAGTAGTTGATCGAATAAGATTACAAGGAGTGCGTAAATTATATAATGGTGGATTAGTCGTTACATTAGCGTCAGAACAAGATAGACAGCGATTGTTAGAACATGAATTGGTTAAGAGAGTAGGATTAGAAATAACGTTGCCTACGAAACGTAGACCTCGAATGATTTTAATGGATGTTCCACGAGAATTTGATGAAGAACAATTAGTGCGGTTATTGTTTGAGTTAAATAGTGATTTAATTTATGGAACTGATTCTGGGACTAATAATATTACTATAGATGATTTTAGGAATAATTTTAAATTAGTATATCGAACAAGTAGAAAGAGAGAATTATTGGTTAATTGGGTTGTTGAAGTTGCTCCTAACTTGAGAAATAGATTGTTGAAGTTGTCAAGGTTATATGTAGAATATAGGAGTTGTGTGATAAAAGATTATTTGGAAATTATTAAGTGTTTTAAATGTCAGATGTTCGGTCATGTTGCAAAAAATTGTAGGCAAGATTATGAGATGTGTTATAGATGTGGTGAGAAAGGGCATCGTTCACGTGAGTGTAAATTGGATAGGCCAGATAGAATATGTGTACCTTGTAGAAATGTTGGTAGGAAATTCGATCATTTTACCAGGGATAAAAATTGTTATATGTATTTAATGGCTATTAATAGGTATAAACGTAATATTGATTATGGTTAGACAATATGATCTGAAATTAAAAGTTTTGCAGCTTAATTGTCAACGTAGTAAAATTGTTCCTGGTGAATTAATGAATTATATTGATGTGGTATGTCCTGATATTTTAGTTTTACAAGAACCTTATATTTTTAAAGGGAGAGTACGGGGCTTTGGGGTATATAATAGGGTTGTTCAGGCTTTTTCTGAAAATCCGTGGGCAGCTCTAATTGAGATTAGTGAAACATGGTCAATTATGGAATTAACTCAATTTTCCTCAGGAACCTGTGCTGCGGCACAGTTGGCTAATGATGGAATTAGTATATTTGTTATTAGTTTGTACTTTCCTCCTAAGGGTGATATCTCAGTGTCTTTATATGAGATGGAACAGATAATGGCTGCTTTGGTAGGGCAGATGGTTGTTATAGGTATAGATGCTAATTCTAAATCTCCAGTTTGGGGAAGTAGTATATTAGATGGCAGAGGGGAGGAATTGATGGCTGTTAGTTGTCGTTGGGGATATACGGTTTTAAATACACAAGATAAAGTTCCGACATTTATGTCAACTAGGGGATCTTCGTTTGTTGATGTCGTTTTATACTCCCCAAGATTAAAGGGTCATTTTAATGATTGTGTAGTTACGCATGAGTTTACTTCATCTGACCATGCAGTTATTTTTTATCAGATTAATTTTGGACAGGTAGCCACTAATAGGAGAAATGAGGTACATTTAGATAAAAAGTTTGTTAATTGGGATAAATATCGCAATGTAATTAGTAATTATTTGCAGCGTAAAACAGTACCTGTAATTGCATATGTTAGTGATATCATTCATCTATGTAATAATATACATAGTGCACTTGCTGTTGGAAAGTATGTGATATCTAAAAAGCAAAGAACTAGGTGTTATAAATCGAAGTGGTGGACTTTGGAATTAGAGATGTTAAAGAAAAGGGTATATCGTATGCGTAGAGATTATCAACGAGAAAAGGAATTTGTGTTGCGCGGAATTAAGTTAAATGAATATCGGTCATTGTATCAAATTTATAAGCAGAAAATAATTCAGGAAAAAATTGTAAGTTGGCGGAATTTTGTTGAAGCCACATCTAATAGAGATACATGGGGTATCCCGTATAAAATAGTAAGAGAGAAACTATCTGTGAGTACTATGTTATGTTCTATTAAAGGTTCTGATTATCCTATTGATTGGAAAGAGTCTGTGGCAAGTTTGTTCAGGGTCTTGTTTCCCGATGATTGTATAAGTGAGACACTACAGAGCAGAGTAATGTTAGAAAAGAGAATAATTGTTATGTTACTGATAGGAGATCAGCGCCTTTTACAATGGTAGAGTTGGAAAGGGTAGTTAATGGTGTTAAAGGTCGGAAAGCTCCTGGATTTGATGGAGTAACTTACTTGATGATTAAACAGGCTTTCCCTGTAATTAAAAATCAGTTGTTACGGTTGTATAATGGTTGTTTAGTTAGAGGGTTATTTCCACATAGGTGGAAGTTGGCTAAAGTAGTTATATTGCTGAAAGGGAAAGATTGAGATAAAAGTTGTGCTAAATCTTATAGACCTATTTGTTTACTATCAGTTCTTGGGAAATTATATGAGCAATTAATTAAACTTAGATTACGTGCTATTTTTAGTGGTTATTTGGATCAATGCCAGTTCGGTTTTAGAGGTGGTAGATCTACTACTGATGCAGTGAGGCTGTTACGTGAGTGGACACATGAAGCTAATACTAAATATGTTTTGGGCTTATTTGTAGATATTGCAGGTGCGTTTGATAACATCTGGTGGCCTGCTGTGCTGCGTGTTCTTCGTTATCGTAATTGTCCAATGGACATTTTTAGGGTTATTCAAAATTATTTTGAGCATAGAGTAGTCAGGTATTCTCATGCTGGGGAGTACTATGATAAATTAGTTAGTAAGGGATGTCCGCAAGGTTCTGTCTTGGGACCAGAACTTTGGAATCTGGTGTTTAATGATGTTTTGGTTGGTCTCCGGTCATTGGGATTCCGCTTTATTGCGTATGCTGATGATTTAGTTGTACTTATAGAGGGAAATAGTAGATCTCAAATTGAGAACACTGCTGGGGAGGTACTTCGGTTGCTTGTGGGTTGGTTAGATAATTTAAAATTACAACTTGCTCCGTTGAAGACGGAGATGTTGTTGATGAGGGGGTTTCTCAGCCCGGATCGCCCCCCTACCGTGCGGTTGGGTACAGCTATAATTAAGACTGTGAAGACAGTCCGTTACCTGGGTATATTGCTAGGTACTAGGCTAAGTATTGCTAGCCATATTGATTATATTGCTGATAAAGCTGTAGCTCAGTTTGGGAGACTGCAGAGTCTAGTGGGATCAGGGTGGGGGTTGCGGCTTCCCGCCCTGCGAACACCGTATAGGCTACTGTACGTCTCTATTATTGTTTATGCCGCTGGTGCGTGGGGCGACGCGCTGGGGCCCTCTCTGTGTCAGCGTCTTTTGAAGTCACAAAGGATTGCTTTATTGATTATGACCAGAGCATACCGAACTACCTCCACTCTAGCTTTGCAAATTTTAGCAAATGAATTACCTATAGATTTAGAGATTCGTCTTTTTTATTATCGGTATTTATTGCGGTCTAAAATATCTTTTACTTTGGGTTCATTGTCGTATCCTGAGGGTTGTATTAATAAGGCGGACTCAGTGATTAGGAGATTAATTAAAGCAGAGATATATAAGGAATGGAATGTTAGATGGATTACATCTGAGAAAGGGAGACAGACTGCGGATTTTTTCCCTTCTGTAATACAGAGAACACGGGCACATTGGGTTCAACCAGATTTTTATAGTTGCCAAATTTTATCTGGTCATGGTGACTTTCGCGCTAAACTTTTTAAATTTCGGCTGGTTAGTTCTGATAAGTGTGAATGTGGTGTTGTTGATAGTCTTTATCATTTTATGTTCGTGTGTCCACTGCTGACAGTTATTCGACGACAAAGTATTTATTTAAGCGATATGTTTACTGGGGTTAGTTATTTACAGCGTTTAATTTTAAATGAAAGTATTTATAGGCAAGTTTATAAAGTTTTAAGGCTAATGCTTTTAGAGCGTATACAGTTGCGGAGATTTTAATGGGAGTGTGGTTTATATATATTGCATTTATGTCCTGTTTATATATTTTTTTATTTATTGTTTATTTTTAATTGGTTAATGTATAGTTGGTTATATTGTTATTAATTGAATTAATTTCTGCCGATAAGTCTGTGACAGGAGCGGCAGTTTTAATTGGGACTTCTGGGACGCTTGTCCCTATCTACTATTCTGAGTGTAGCTTTCGTAGTGGAAGGTTGTGTCTCTCTCAGCTCTTCAACTGCAGTTAGTCTAGCTTAGTTGTTTTTCTAACCCTAGATTTAGGCTGAGGTCAGTGTGTGCCATAGTATAGTATAGCTGGTTAGGGTTATTTTAGGCTTAGCTAAGTTCTAGGTTTGCTAGGCCTATTTTTAGGCTTAGCTGTTTCTAGCTCTGCTAGGACTAGCTTTAGGCTTAGCTGGTGTCTGGTCTCTAGGCCTTGTTTTAGACTTAGCTGTGCTGAACTTAGTTTTGCTTGGTGTGTGTTCATCTTGCTGGACGCCATGTTGGCTTCCTCAACGTTGCTATCTACAACAGGGAAGTCTGGGTAAAGCAGCCATCTTCAGTTTGGATAATTTCATCAGCCATCTTGCCTTTCTCAAGCTGCCTGTTGATGTCTGCCTTGTGGATACCTGATGGACGCCATTTTGTATTCATCGGTTGAGTTTGTGTTGTGTTGCTGTGCCAGGCGTAGTGCGTAAGTGTGTGTGTTTCTTATGTGTGGATTACGTGTTGTGCTTACCCAAGGATTACTCAATGGATATGCTGTGTTTATGTCTGGTGCACCTGTACTTCTGTTTTTGTTTACCGTCCACTAGCCAGGGCTGTCGCAGTGCGACAGGTGTCTAACCAACATAGACTGTGTTGGGGTAGCTGGACACCTCTTCATCTGTTTTTGTTTCGTTTGGTGGGAGCCCTGGTCACTAGACCAGGTCCCCCCCGTGCCAACAGGTGTCTTGTTGACACTGAGGGACAACAGCGGCAGGTTATCAAAGCTAGCTAGCAGCCTGTGTCTCCACTGGCCAAGCTAGCTTGGCCTCCCCCGATACCAGCCCGACCCTAGTAGACTGCTGACATCAGTGCTATTGGTGTGGTTGCGGTTTCTTGGAGTTTTCAGGGCAACGCTTCAGCGCAGACTTTCCATCTTTTCCCAAGGTGCTCCCTCTGGATACCCACCAAGGACTACAAAGAATCGACCTTCTTCGTCTACACCCGTTTGGATTATGTGCGTTTGAGACTTTTTCTGGACATCCACTGCTGACTTTTTGGTTTTTTTTTTTGGTGTACCCGACTCTGGACCATCTCACACCTTGGATTACTTGCAAACTTCTATATTTGTTGTCTCTAAGGTGGTGAGTATACTTTTTACTACTTTTTGAGTCAACCAATCCTTTCTCTCTGTCTGAGTTGGATCCCATCCAGCTGGGACAGAGTCTCTGGCCGTAAGGCACCTTTTGCACTCTTCCACGACTCTACACTGCCTATTGGTTGACTTTTTACACTGTACATTGTGTGTTCTGTGCATCTGGACATCATGACTTCCGGACTCCTTGCTTCTTTCCTGGATGAAGCGTACAAGATTGCGGATGAAGTGAAGGGATTCTGCGCTGAGAAACCAGACAGGCGCTTTGGTTCAATTCAAAACCAAAACTATATTAACGACAGTATTCAAAAAATCATTGATTTAGCCAAATCCACTTTTGGTGAAGAAGATACTTCAACATTTACCTCTGGAGACCGCATTGGCGTCCGCGCCGTCCTTTCTCACACTATGTCTGACTCTAAGAATTGTGAGGACACTCCTGTTAAGAGGCATCAGGGGTTCCTGGATGTTGCCCCAACTCCTCCCATGCCCATTCTTCACCCTCCAACCTCGCCTAGACCTGAGCTGGAGGGAATACATCTCAAACTTAACAAGCTTATCGACAATGACCTCCCAACTATTCTTAAAAGACTGGACGTTTGCTTCACAGAACGTGAAACACAAATTCCCAAGATAGTTTCTGACTGCACCAGCGATTTGAATAAAAGGTTTGCTGAAGTGAACTCCAAATTAGACAAACTTGCCGACTCAAATGATAAGATTGATGGACATATTGACCACCTCATAGATCGTCTTGATCTTGAAACTCCACTTACCCATATTGAAGGACTTTCGGGTAAACTGGAGGAACTCATGGAGGAGGGTCCCATTAAGCACATACTGGACAACCAACTGCAGACAAAGGAGAGGTTAGAACAGCTGTGCTCCCACAAAGTTTACGGAGACTCTGCGGGTAAATCCTACTGCGACGCGCTGAAATCCGGGAAGACCATTGGCAGCTCCTACAACCCCAGAATTCCTAAGTCTGGCACTGAGGTACTCCTGATCTATGATAGAAAAGGCGAACAGAGCTGCAATAACATCCGCAAACTGATATATGGAAAAGTCAAACCATCCCAACTTCGTATTGGGATTGAACGCATCCGCAATGTTGGTGGCGGTGGCCTGGCTGTTGAGGTGAAGAGGACACAGGATGCCAGGATACTAGAACAATACATAGTAAAAGAAATCCCTCAACTGCTGGTTAAAAAGCCCAAGAAACGCTTACCTCACATGGCCATCTACTCAATTCCTACACACATTCCACGTGAGGACCTCCCATCTCTAATCTACAACCAAAACGACGCCCTTGCCGAGTCCTTTACTGAGGAAAACTTTTGTGAAAACTTTAAGATCAAATTCAGCATGCGTAGAAAACATAAAGACTATACCAACTGGGTGATACAGGTCTCTCCTTACCTAAGAAAACAGCTGCTGACGCTGGGAAAACTCTCCGTCGAATGGTCCAAGTGCAGAATTTCTGACTTCTGCCCGGTTCTGCAGTGTTTTCGTTGCTGCAGATTCGGGCATTCCACCAACTCCTGTAGCCAGACTGTGCCAACCTGTAGTCATTGCTCAGGCGAGCACAACTTTAAAGAATGCCCAAAACTTGAACAACCACCTGTCTGCTGTAACTGCAGACACGAAAACAGGTCTAACACTAACCACAACGCAAAGGATAGCTCTTGCAATATCTATCAACGTATCAAAACCAATATCATAAACAGTACCGACTATGGATCAACAGCACAAAACTAAGATCAGTTTCCTGCAATATAATACGGGCAGAGGCATTGCCTCTACCTCCATCTTAACCTCTGTCATCGACCAATATGATTTCATCCTTTGCCAAGAGCCTTACTGCATTGGGAATAGACCTGCCTGTCTGCCTACCTCCTGCATTACTCTGAGAGGCACTGATAACTATCCCTGGGCCATCTCAATCACCCCCAACGATGATCTACCCCTTCTGCACCACCAGAACATTAGCAGCGATCTCATCTGCTGCACTGAACTATCCATGGGTGGGAGGAGATACATCGTTATCAACTTCTACTGCCCAAAAGACTTTTCAACTGAGGACTTTCTTCTGGCAATCCAGGACTGTATGAATGTCTTCCCCAGTGCTTTCTTCATCCTTGCTGGTGACACAAATGCCCACTCCCCNGATGGAAGTTAGGTAAGGTAATTATATTGTTGAAGGCTCGAGACAGGGATAGAAGCAATCCAAAATCGTATAGGCCAATCTGTTTACTATCGAGTATAGGTAAAATTTTTGAAAGATTAATTAAATTAAGGTTACATAGTTTGTTCTCGAATTATCTTGATCCTTATCAGTTTGGCTTTCGTCCAGGAATGTGTACTACTGATGCGATGTGTGCTTTGCGAAGGTGGACGCAGACTTCGGATAAAAAGTACGTGTTGGGCCTTTTTTTAGATATTTCAGGGGCTTTTGACAATATCTGGTGGCCTGCTGTGCTGAAAGCTTTGCGGTTACAGAATTGTCCGCAAGATTTATATAATTTATTAAGTAATTATTTTAATAATAGGATTGTTCGGTATTTTCATGGGGATGCTTATGTAAGTAAGGTTGTGAGCAAGGGTTGCCCTCAGGGATCGGTACTGGGTCCAGAATTTTGGAATATTGTCTTTAATGATATATTGGTACGTTTGCGGAATGTGGGTGTTCGGTACGTGGCATATGCGGACGACTTGGTTGTTTTAGTTGAGGGGAATAGTAGAGCTTCTATTGAGACATCCGCGGGAGAGATTCTTCTTAGCCTGAGGTGTTGGTTGGCTGAGTTAAAGTTACAGATTGCTTCACAGAAGACTGTGGCAATGCTGTTGAGGGGTGTCCTCAGCCCGGATCGCCCCCCCAGCGTGCGAATGGGCACAGCATCAATTAGGACTGTTTCTTCGGTTCGTTACTTGGGGATAACCTTCAGTACTAGGCTGGGTATCCATGATCATGTGAAAGACATCACTACAAGAGCTGTGACTCAGTTTTGTAGGTTACAGGGGCTGTTGGGTTCGGGGTGGGGGTTGCGGCTTCCCGCCCTGAAGTCCCTGTACAGACTCCTGTTCATACCTATGGTCACCTATGCCGCTGGTGTGTGGGGCGACGCGCTGGGGCCCCCTCAGAGGAAAGCTCTGATTAAGGCTCAGCGTGTTGTTCTATTGATTTGCACAAGGGCTTATAGAACAGTTTCTTCCCCGGCTCTGCAAGTCCTTTTTAATGAATTGCCTTTGGATTTAGAGGTGTCCTATATGTATTATAGGTATTTATTGCGTGTTAAGGTAGCCTTTGTGTTGGGGACATTTGTGTATCCGCGGGATAGTATGCTGCTTACCGATTCCCAGATACGGAGACGGATAAAGGATGAGCTAATAAAAATTTGGAATGAGCGATGGGTGATGTCGGATAAGGGTAGGCAGACTTTTGTTTACTTTCCGTCGATTAGAGCTAGGATTTTGGCACAGTGGGTTACACCAGATTTTTATACAAGTCAATGGTTGACTGGTCACGGGGATTTTCGTGAAAAATTGTTTGGTTTTGGTTTGGTTAGTACTTCTATCTGTGAATGTGGTTTTAATGATTCTTTACAACATTTTATATTTGAGTGTCCACTTTTGGCACATGTACGATCGCGTTGTATTTATTTAAAGTCTGATTTTGATAACCCGAATTATTTACGTCGTTTTGTTTCGATTAGGAATATTTATTTACAGGTTTTTAACGTTTTACAACTTATGCTTTTAGAGAGGATACGGATTCGTGTTAGAAGTTAAATTTACTTGTTATTGTCCAGTTTAATCTATTGTTTTAGCTATTTTTTAATTAGTGTATTATAGTGATTATGTTATGTTGGGTTATTTTACTGCCGAGAAGTCATATAGACAGGTGCGGCAGTATAGTCATGGGACTTTACGGGACGCTTGTCTCTGCATCCTATATTAATGACCGCACGGGAAAGATCTTCAACGCCTTTGCTGGCATGGCCAGAAAGCGTTGGGGCCTGGCTGCCGAGGCAATGGAAGCCATTTATAATCAGATCTTTGTGCCAATTGCTACTTATGCCTGCGGCTCCTGGGGGCAAGCTGTCAGCAAAGTCCACATTAGACGCAAGCTTCTGGCAGCCCAAAGGAGAGCCCTCATTCAACTCACAAAGGCCTATAGCACTACTCCCAACGCCTCCTTACACATCCTTGCCAGGAAAGCCCCCATTGACAAAACCATCATCTTACACCATAAAACTTGGCAAATTAAATGGGGCATCGACATTGCTGCTGGCAACACTACCATCTGCAGTGACAACCTGGAAAGAAATGTTAACTTTAAGGACTCTAGGCACCCTGCTACCTACTATAAGATCATATTTGACACCACCGACCAGGCTGACTTCCACATTTTTACCGATGGTTCCAAGAACAACACCTCTGTTGGCTGCAGCTTCGTAGTTTTTAGCAATGGTGAGGAGGTCACTGTTGGTCAATACAGGCTAGGCGGTGACTGCACTGTCTTCCAAGCCGAGCTGTTTGCCATCCTCATGGCTGCCTCTTGGGCCGACAGCAATCATAACCACAAGATGATTAACATTACAACGGACAGTGCCTCAGCTCTCACCATCTTGCAGTCAAGGAACTCCCACCCCCTGGCCTGTAGCATCCAGGAAATCATCAATAATTCTTCCTGCCTCTTTCACCTTAACTGGACACGTGCCCACCAGGGTCTTCACGGCAATGAAAGGGCTGACATTCTTGCTAAGGAAGCCTCCATCAATCTCGACCTGCCCATTGCTTACAACAAAATAAATATCCATTCCATCAAAGGGATCCTATGGAATCACCTCATTCGCTCCTGGCAGGAAGACTGGGATAACAATAACTCTCACTCCATAACCCATAATTTTATTCCTAACATCAAAGAGTTCCTCACCTGCAGCTGGTACACCCCCAACCATAACATCTCTCAGTTTCTCACTGACCACGGTAGGTTTCACTCCTACCTGGCTAGATTCAGAAATGCTAGCAACCAAAACTGTTTCATCTGCAACACCGTCGATGGAAGTGAACACTACATTCTCCATTGCCCGATGACTGAACGTGAGCGCCTTCAACTCAAAATTATCAGTGATACTCACAATGACGCCTGGCCTCCACATAATCTAAACTGTCTTATAAAGCACAAGGACTCCTACAACGTTCTACTGGACATTGTTAACTCCTATTTCAGGAACACTCCAGTTCCTGGATTCCACAGACTTCGTACTTAGTGTCTCGCCATTTCCTCGCCAATGTAAATATTGTTACTAGCTTTGTAAATAACTTTAGTATTGTATTTTATTTTACCACTTTATGTATCCATTAGCTCGTAGTGTTCCTATTTTACCATACTGTATTCCTGTAATTATTGTCATCTCCTCTCCAATGTTATTTCTGTGTTTGCGCTTCTATAATTTTGTATTGTATTCTCTATTTTACCATTTATGCATTATTAATGCTACCTTTTGCCTTGTAAATATAATTGCAGTGTATCTGCATCTACCGTTTATGTAACCTTTAGTTTGTAACAACTCTATTTACCATTTTGTTCTTTTGTACATACTGTTTAACGTTGCACTCTTTTGTACTCGCGTCGCGTATGTTATCTGTTACATTTATATTTACTCATTTGTATTCCATTTTAGCTGTAATGTATCCCTTGTCACGTTACCATCCGGCTATGTCTTAACGGCGCCGGCTATGTACCTTTGGTATGTTCCAATAAATAAATCTGAATCTGAATCTTTCCCTATCTACTGGGCAGGGTGCCCCATTGATTGTTTGCGCTTCGTTAGCTATTGACTATCTCTTTCGGCGTTTCGCCTACAATTTGTCTAGCTCTTTTTAGTGCATTTATAACAGTCCAAGGGGAAGCAGAGTCGAACCTCCACGTGGTCCTGCCCGCAAGTAGCCCGAAAGGGCGAAACCAATCGACTACTGCGAAAAGTTAAGACCTTAAACAGTCCTTTTGAGGACTATGACGGCCAAACGGCCACATTTATCACTTTCAGACGACGAGCTGTTGTCGCAAGGTGACATGGATGTTCAAAACGAGGATGAAAGGATAAGTTTGGTGGAGAATATCCGCGAAGAAGTACGGAACTATATGCTCTCAAACGCAGGATGCAAACTCGGAGCTGGAGACCACGTAAAGTTTGTGTGCTCTCAGATTGACAGGATCATAATGCTACTAGTGGATAGGAGAAAAGACCCTGTGCAAGCGGCAGTGGAAGGGTTGCACGAAAAGCTGGATAAATACTTAATACAAGGTGGCCAAGTAACCCCATCTTATGCTCAAGTTGCAGCAACCAAAAGACAAACAAAACCACACAAAGAGGTGCTTCTTGTGGACCCAGCAAAAGAAAATGAAGACCCAGAACTCACAAAAAGTAAGCTTAAGAAAAGCATAAACCCAAGACTATTAGGAATTGGTATACAAGCAGTAAGAAAGCTGAAGAAAGGCGGAATTGCATTGGAAGTAGCAACCAAGAGTGAAAAAGAAAAGCTAAAGGATGTCATAGAGAAAGAAACAGGCCTGAAGACGAGAGAACCCCAAAGAAAAAGACCGAAGATAGTGATCTACGGAGTTGACAAAGAAATACCAAGAGATGAATTACAAGAATGCATCTACCAACAGAACGAGAATATCCAGGATAACATTACCTTGGAAGAATTCAATCGACAATCTAACATCAAGTTTCAATTCGGTAACAAAAATAAACCAACCACGAATTGGGTAGTGGAAGTTGAACCACTGCTAAGAAGACTAATACTCCAGAATAAGAAGATAAACTTGGGATGGACAAGGTGCGGAGTAGAAGACTATCTCTCTGTAACACAATGTTTTCAATGTTGCAGAATTGGGCATATAGCCAAAGAGTGCAAGGAAAAGGGCCCCACGTGTAGCCAATGTGGAGAGGCCCACACATTTAAAGAATGCACTGGCAAGCACAAAATAGAATGCATAAACTGCAAAAGAGAGAAATTAAAAGACACAGGGCACAACGCATGCTCAAAAAAATGCCCGCTGATAATAAAGGTCAGAAGAATGCTTATGGCAAAAATTGATTATGGCCAATAGACCAGAAACACAAAGAAATGAAGGAAAAATAAGAATTGTCCAAATAAACACACAAAGATCCATCAGCGGCACTTCTGCATTAAATAAGGTGTTGGAAAGAGTAGACGTAGCCTTAGTTCAAGAGCCCTATTGCAAACAAGGCAAACCAGCATGCCTTAGAATAAAAGAAAGAATATTATTCAATGAGAACTATAGCCCATCCATGCTGGCCATTATCAGTAACTCTAACTTAACAACTATCTTCCACGCTGAGTTAAGTCATAAATATATTACATGCTTGGAGATTGGTACAGCGGAAGATAACTATGTATTAATCAGTGCATACAGTCCAATTACAGATGATATTAACAGAGTGCTAAGTGATTTGGAGTCTCTTGTCAAACAACTCCGAAACAAAAGGATTATTATTTGTGGAGATCTTAACGCCCACTCCGAACTCTGGGGCGACCCTGACAATGACGATAGGGTGGATGAACTTCTAGAATTTGTTAATGCAAATAACTTATATATCCTAAACCAGCCGGACTCGTTGCCCACGTTTGATGCGGGTGTGGGGAAAAGCTGGATTGACCTAACAATATGTAATGGCAATGCAGTTAAGCAGATCAGGTCATGGGAAGTCTCGCCCTTATGCAGCCTAAGTGATCACAGCTACCTCTTTATAGAGGTTGGCCTCCCATTAGAAGAGCTAGTGGAGCATGGGGAACATTACTCGATCAGCCGGGCTAACTGGTCGCTCTTTCAGCAAAGAATCCAAGATAATCTTAGAATACATGAACTCAAAGAGTGTAGAGACAAAGAAGAAGCTACCCTAGTCATCAATCGCTTTCATGACTTACTGTGCAACACATGTAAGGAAGCAATCCCAATGAAACGGAAGAGTAATAGCTCTACCCCATGGTGGAGTAGTGATCTAACACAAATGCGGAAAGAAAGCAACAGACTTCGAAGAAGGTATCAGAGAACAAGAAATCCACAAGAGAGGCAAAGGAAAAAAAGAGAATACTTAGATAGGTGTAAAATATATAAGGATTGTATCAAAAGAAGGAAGTTGCAAAGCTGGAAAGAATTTTGTTCCGAGAGTACGTCAAAGCCTTGGGGGTTCTTGTATAAGATGTGTGTAGGTAAGCTGAAGAAACCTACCTTCCTAACTTCAATCAAAGATGGTGAGTCACACACAACAGGAGTAAGAGATACGGTGGAGAAACTTCTGGCAGCATTCTTCCCAGCAGATGATGAGAGCACAGACACTGCCACTCAGAAAGAACTAAGGCGAGAGAGCGCCATGGAATACATTAGCACACATGATCCTGCCTTTACAAAGGAAGAAATTAAGAACGCTATACTAAGGCTCAAGCCGGGGAAGGCCCCGGGGCCAGATGGCCTGATTGCAGAAATAGTAAAGAAACTCTGGGCGTTCTGCCCAGATTATCTGGCCGAATTGTACAACACATGCCTGAAATTTGGCCTGTTTCCGCCTATATGGAAAACTGCAAAGCTGGTGATAATACCAAAAGGAGATGGCTTAGACAGAAGCAACACAAAGAGTTATAGGCCTATTAGCCTTCTTCCCTTAATGGGGAAGGTGTTGGATTATCTTATTAGTAGCCGGATTACAACTCATCTGGCAAGCAAGAACTTCCTATGCGGAAAGCAATACGGCTTCCAGCCCAATATGAGTACAGACGACATCATAGTCAAAGTAACGGAATCAATAGATGGAATCCTATCAAAATTTAAGTACTGTTGCGGTCTCAGTCTCGACATTAGCGGAGCATTCGACCACGCATGGTGGCCGCTAATTCTTCTGGCCCTAAGAGAGGCTCAACTCCCGTCCAACCTGTATGACGTTGTCAACGATTATCTCAATGATAGAAAAGTGTCCTACATATCCAACTCGATCACCATCTCAAAGATTCTCAGCAGGGGATGCCCTCAGGGGTCCAATTCTGGCCCCCTTTTCTGGAATTTGGTGTACAACTTCTTCCTCCGGGAAGATAAAGGCTCAGATGTAATAGAGGTAGCGTATGCCGATGACACATTGTTGCTCTTCGGAGCGAATTCAAGACTACAAATCGAACACACCGGAAATAAACTATTATCTAAAGTGAGCGCATTGGGCACAAAATATAAACTGACGTTCAACCCAAGTAAAACAAAGGCTATCATATTTGCTAGAGGTCGAGTTTCAGACCTAACCAAGAGAAAACCAGTCCTAAGAATGGAAGACCAGAGTATACAAGTGGTGAAACAGTTAAAGTACTTGGGCATGACCCTCGATAACAGGATGACATGGCTTCCACATGCCACTAGAATTAAAGACAGTGTTACAAAGATGTTCAGCGCACTAGCGAGAGTGGCTAAGACGAACTGGGGACTGGGTAGAGAGGCGATTGAAGTGATCTACAAAGGAGCTATGCTCCCCAAGATAACATATGGTGCAGCGGCTTGGTACAAAGCGGCAGGAAAGGCAGCAATCCAAAGGAAGTTAAACAGCGCCCAAAGAAGCGCGCTACTAAGACTCACGCAGGCGTTTAGGACTACATCGACAGAGGCCCTCCAAGTCCTGGCGGGCACTCCCCCACTTGATCTATTGTTACGAGAGAAAGCGGAACTATTTCGATGTATAAGAGGCTTAGAGGTAAACATATCAAACCAAAGTCTGACAAAAGACATGTATGAACTTAAGCCTACTATCCGCATGCTACCAGCAACATACAATCGCAGACCAATAGAAATGGCAAATGAAGAAAGCATAACACAGTGGCCACTGGCAATTTACACTGATGGCTCAAAAATGGATGAGAGAGTCGGCTCGGCCTTTCTGGCCATCAAAGACGAGGAAGTGATTACTGAGCAGAAATTTCAACTGGGCGATCAGTGCTCAGTTTACCAAGCAGAGCTCTTTGCGATCAAACAGGCTATCCTCTGGATGATTGAAACAGAAACGGCCGGACCGGCCTTACTATGCTCGGATAGTAGAGCGGCCATCGCCACGTTACTACAGTTTACGGACACGAGCTATATGGCTCTTGATATCAAAGGAATGTTAACGAAACATCAAATAGACATTAAATTCATGTGGGTAAGGGCCCACGTTGGAACCGCTGGAAACGAGCGGGCCGACGCTCTTGCGAAAGAGGCCCTAAGTCTACAAGATATTACATATAACAGAATCCCAATCTCTGGAATTAAGCGGTTACTCAGACGAGACACGTACGACGACTGGCAAGATCGCTGGTCTAACTCAAACAAAGGCAGACACACGTATTGGATCCTGCCAAATATACAAGAAAGAATGGAAGACCTGAAATGGCTTGAAATAAATCACATCAGCAGTCAGATGTATACTGCCTACTGCAACTGCAGGGACTATCTTAAGAAGATTGGCAAACTGACTAGTGCCACTTGTGACTGCGGTACTGGCCCACAAACACTGGACCATCTGCTGATGCATTGTAGCAAATACGATTATATGAGATACCAACTCTTCGCCTTACACTTTCAATCCGATATTAATAACTCCAACCCGGAACTTTACAACTTAATTAGAAATAGATATATTAAGAATGAGTTGACAGACCTCGTGAAAAAGATACTTTGTAAGGACTAGGGGAAGTCTTCCCTAGATCCATTTCCCGGCGAGTTGCCAAATTTTCTGTCAGGTTAGACAAATTGTACATAGTTCATTCTAGTTGTAACATATCTTTTTTTATGTAGTAAAATAATTGCGTTGTAATAATGTTTGCATATTAATAAAGCCATGTCCTCCCTGTGGTACGCTTGTGGAGCAGGGAAGATCTGATCCCCAGTTAGGGGAAATGATGACTTTTAATGAAAAAAAAAATGTCCCTATCTACTGGGGCTGAGACCCTATGTGTTTTGTGTGTGCGATCTATACGAGACTATTGTAGCGACCTTTCGTAGTTCTTACGAGATTCTTTTCGAGTGTCATCTAGACGCTATCTTTATCGCAATACACGGCTAGCATCGTCTCCTGCTGCTGACCTTCCCGTGGTGGCCCTGTTTCCCCGTCTTTGGGGGTACTAACAGCAGCGCAAAAGGCACTTTTCAGTGCCAATTTCTTTTTCTTCCCCTTCTACTTCGCTTTAGCTCCGCTATGAGCATGGAAGAGGGACCCAGCAGACATTCTTTGGTTCATCCAGATGCTCGGCTGGTTGAAATCTTTACCATACGAGATCAGCTAGAACTCTATATGGAAGATAACCCGAACTCGAAATTCGGGACCAAAACCCACTCCAGGAGTATCCTGGAATTCTTTGATAAAGTGATTGATATATATAAAAGAACTAAGAAGCCTATGGACACAGAACTGTCAGCTATTTCCTCTAAACTGGATCATCTTATAGAGAAAACCAGTGCCGCGCCGCCTATTCCGACCTACGCAGCAGTAGCGAAGGCGGGCCCTATAATCAATAGGACAGGTGGCAACGGCCCTGTTATCCTTATTAATAGTAAAGACAACGGCGAAAACGCCGAAACCATTAAAGAACGGATAAAACAACACTTGGATCCAAAAAAGTTAAAAATAGGCATAACTAAGGTCAGAAAGGTTAGGAATAACACTCTCCTTCTTGAACTGGAAAAGCAAGGAAGTGAAAAAGAAATAATTAATGAAATTCAAAAAATAGAAAACCTAACGGCCAGAGAGCCAAAAAAGTCTCTCCCAAAAGTGGGAATATATAACGTCCCTGCTGAAATAAGCAAGGAATCCATGATAGAGGCCATTTATCAACAAAACAGCAAGATATCTGAACAGCTTGGTGAGTATGAGGAATATAAAAAACAGATACAGGTCAAATATAAATGGGGCAAGAGACCTGAAGAAAAACACTGGGTGTGTGAGGTCACCCCAAAACTTAAACGTATAATGACCAAGCAAAAGAAAATATACATCGACTGGGTGAGATGTAACGTTGAGGAGTATTTCAACATCATTCAATGTTACAGATGTTGCAAGTACGGGCACTTCGCGAAGGAGTGCTCCAGTGAAAGGGCATATTGCAACCACTGTGGAGGGGACCACAGATACTCCGAATGTAAAAATAAAAACACCTCGCCCAGCTGTATAAACTGTGTGAGAAATAAAGCCCCCAACTTTGCCCACCGGGCAAACCAAAACTCCTGCACTGAACGCCAAAAGATAATAAAAAATATTCAAAATGAAACTAATTATGAATAGTTACACGACTCTCAAAACCAACTGTCAGCAGCAGTATAACAGTACAAATATCAACATCAGGCAGGTTAATCTGGGCAGAGGTGTGGCTGCAGTCTCCCAACTGGTTGCCACCTCTATGGAGTATACAAACATCCTCCTTATTCAAGAGCCCTACCAACGTGGTGGCAAACCTTATGGTTGGCCACTAAGTATGAAACAGATATATCACAGCAAGGGAGAGACTCCTTGGTCAATGATTGGTATCCTCGGTACGAACACAAACTGTATGGTTATCACCAAGTTCAGTAATGCCTATCAAACCTACATAGAGCATAAAAGTGGAAACCAGAGCTGGATTATTGGCAGTGTATACGTACCCATGGAGGAGGATATGCTTAACGCTCTAAAGAACATAGAAGATATTATCGACCAGTACAGTCTATCTCATAACATCCTTATTGGGGGCGACTTTAACGCCCACTCCTTTGCCTGGTATGACGAGGAACCAGATGATAGGGGAGACGCTCTTGAAGCTTTCCTCAGTGAGAAAGACCTCTATTTCATGAATGAACCTGGAAACCTTCCCACCTTCGAAAGCAGTAACGGCTCCTCGAATATTGATTTAACCATTTGCAATCGGCATGCCATCCACCATATTAAGGATTGGACTGTCTTAGATGAAATTACCCTGTCGGACCACAGGTACATCACCTACCATATCGCTAACTGTTCCCAACCTAAGCCAAACATCAAGAGGTTCAATCTCCGGCTAGCAAACTGGAACAAGATCATGGACGATATCAAGGTGAACAACATAGTTTATGATGACATCCAAACTATGCAGGATGCTACAGACAGTATAAATAAGTTCCTGTGCAGTCTTACTAAGTCTATTGAAGACAATATACCTATCTATAAGGATAAGGTTAAGGTGGTGCGGTGGTGGAACAGCGATCTGCAAATACTTAAAAACAAGGTCAAAGCCAGGAGAAGGAAGTACCAAAAAAGTAGAGACCATACCGAATGGGGTCACTTAAAAGTTTTATATATTGAGGAGCAAAGAAGGTACAAAGATCTAATAAAACAAGCCAAAAAGGAGAGCTGGGAGGATTTTTGTACCCGTTCCTCCGTAAATCCCTGGAACATTCTATACAAAATTGGTACGAACAGACTGAAAAATAAGTTCCAACTTACGGACCTTATAAACGAAGAAGGTATTCAAGGGCAAAATACAACAGAGAGCCTCACGTTATTATTAAATGACTTTTTCAAAGATGATAACATGAATGATGATAACTTATATCACTCAGAAATCAGGAGAAACCTTAAGTATTGCTCCTCGGGCGAGGATGCCCCTGCCTTCACATCCCAAGAAATTAAATGGGCTATCAGCAAGTTCAAAAAGGGCAAGGCGCCTGGCCATGACGGCATCACAGTGGAAATAGTGAAAAAGCTGAATAATTATATCCCTGAAACACTAGTTGCCATCTGTAATTGCTGCCTAAAATACGGCCTCTATCGAAGCTATTGGAAAAATGCCAATGTGATCCCGATTTACAAAGGGAACGGTAAAGATGTCAAAAGGACCAAAAGTTACAGGCCTATCTGCCTAATCCCTACTCTGGGGAAGCTATTAGATCGATTGGTTACTAACAGGCTTACAGAGTGGCTATCTACCACCAAACCGTTGCACAATACGCAATATGGTTTCAGAGAGGGAGTAAGTGCAGAAGATGACATCTATAGGGTGACTAAGTACCTCTGCCTACAAAAAGTCGAAGCAAACTGGTCAACAGCCATCGGGCTAGATATACAAGGTGCTTTTGACCACACATGGTGGCCTCTCCTCCTTACCAGGCTGGAAAATCGGAATTGCCCAAATAATATCTACAAAGTTTTATGTGACTATTTTACCAACAGGTCAGCCTATATTACGTACGGGATGGACACTATCCAAAAGTCTGTCACTATGGGGTGCCCACAGGGCTCCTGTTCGGGCCCCCTCCTTTGGAGCATCCTATTGGATGATCTCCTTTGCCAAGGCTTCCTGAAGGATGTACACGTTACGGCATACGCCGACGACATTCTCCTTGTCATCTCCGCAGATAGCAGAGCAAAGCTGGAGTGCATTGTTAATAAGACTCTGCATAAGATCTACTGGTGGGGTCAGAAGAACAGGTTGAACTTCAACCCCAACAAAACTAACGCCATAGTCATTACCAGGCACAAAGTGGAAAGAAGACATCCTAAATTCCACCTCAATGGTGTTCAAATCAACATCACCCCCACCCTGGTGTACTTGGGGGTGACCATTGACGAGAATCTTAGTTGGCTCCCACACATAGTCAACTTGGATAAGAAAACCAGCAAAATTTTTAACTGGTTTACCAACATAGCAAGAAGAGACTGGGGCCTCTCAGGGCCCGCTCTCAAGACCATCTATCAGGGCGCTATCGTCCCGATGGTCACTTATGGAGCATGTGCTTGGGGCGATAGGTCCGCCTACACCCATTACAAAAGGAAATTACATAACATTCAACGGAAGATCCTACTAAGGATTACCAGGGCATATAGTACCACATCGAACGATGCCCTTCAGGTCCTGGCGGGTGTGTTGCCGCTCGACCTAGAAGTAAATCTCAAAATGGATCTGTATCTACTTAGGGCTGAGGACAATGTCCCGGACCATCTAGGCCTGGACAATATAAGACTGGAACCTAAATTAGGGTTGACTCAACGTTTGCCCATCAGGAATATTCCATCCATTAATGTCACAACTTATGTATCAAACAATAAATTCCGCATCTATACAGATGGCTCCCGCGGCCCTGATGGTGTTGGGGCAGCGATGGCCTACTTTAATAATCAAAGAATGGTATATAATCAATCCTGGAAACTAAACAAATACTGCAACAACTATCAAGCGGAGCTATTTGCCATTTGGAAAGCACTCATCTGGTCAAATAAACATCTCTTTAATATAGATGTTCTGGTCTGCACCGACAGCAAATCAGCCATCGATACTATTAAGGACCTGAATAACAAATGCCGGATGATCCAAGACATCTGGAAGGTTCTACGGAACAACAATAAGCACATTAATTACAGCTTCTGCTGAATTAAGGCCCATGTAGGCCACATCGGCAATGAGACAGCTGATATGCTAGCAAAGGAAGCATGTGTACATACTACTAAAGACAATTATAATCTGGTCACAAGAAACAGCATTAAACATCAATGCAAGACATTCCAGAACATGGTCTGGCAACAGGCCTGGGAGAAGTCCAATAAGGGAAGAGGTCTTTTCATCTTCCTACCAGATATAAACCAGCGTCTAAAGTGTAAACACCTTACGCTGAACCAAAACATCACTACCTTTCTAAGTCATCATGGGAACTTCAAAACGTACCTACACAAGTACGGTCACGCGGACTCACCGAACTGTTACTATTGTGACATCCCAGAAGACCCAGTACATATCCTGTACAACTGTGTTCGGCTTGAAAACATCAGACAAGAACTCAGGCAAGTGTGCAACCTGAAGCAGCTAGACTGGCCTCCTTCTCCGGCGGTCCTCATCCACGACGCTTGCCTCTTCAACATCGTGCATAGGATGATAAACCTATATTGTAAGCAGAAGGCTAATTGTAATAACTGACCATATTGTAACTAGCTCTAGACACTATTTTGTAAATACCCACTCCGCTTACACGGAGACTATTGTCGCGCATTTTTTTTTACCTATAATTGTATCATTTTATATATTGTATTTTAAAAATCTCTACAGAGCTCTGCGGACTAGAGATCCATTAAAAAGGGAACAGTCGGAAGGCTGGAGTAAGAAGTCCGTAACCAGAAGACAAGTTCCGACAAAATGAAATGAAATGAATGTCCCTATCTACTATAAAATCATTGGGTATTATCCCGAATTATATTCGAGGTGAGAAATTGGAAATTGAAGCACCATTATTAATTGAGCAAAGGGTAAGAGTTAGAGATATA
The DNA here is from genome assembly GCF_000671375.1 of Centruroides sculpturatus. Classification (NCBI taxonomy): domain Eukaryota; kingdom Metazoa; phylum Arthropoda; class Arachnida; order Scorpiones; family Buthidae; genus Centruroides; species Centruroides sculpturatus. The sequence goes on along the minus strand of NW_019385111.1, from coordinate 94,506 downwards.
CCAAATATAAAGGTTGTAGAATACACGAGATCAATGAATAAAAGGATTTATACAGACGGGTCGAGAGGACTCGATGGAGTTGGTGCAGCGTTTGTATATTATGTGGGTGAGAGACGAAATTTTTGGCAGAACAAGAAACTTAATGAGAAATGTAGTAATTTTCAGGCAGAGATGCTGGCCATATCGATGGCACTTGATTGGATAAATAATAGGCAATACGGTAGTAAAATATGTATTTGTACAGATAGTCAATCGGCGGTATCAGCTTTGGCTGATCATAATAGTAAACATAATTTAACGCATAAAATTTGGAGTCAATATAAAAGGATTATGGATAGTGGTACTAGAAATGAGGTCACCCTGGCATGGGTGAAGGCACACGTAGGAACGATGGGTAACGAGGAGGCGGATAGACAAGCTAAGGCAAGTTGCTTAATGGATATTAGATCAGTATATAACAGGGTGCCGCTAGATGTTTTGAAAACTGAAGTAAAGTCTAAATATATTGCAGAGTGGCAGCAAAGATGGCAGATAGAAGATAAGGGAAGGTGGACATTCGGGTTTTTTCCGGATATAAGAAATAGATTAAATAATAAACATTTTAGGCCAACACATAGGATATCGGCTATTGTAACAAATCATGGGGATCTAAATAAGTATCTTAGAAAGTATGGACATGTAGATTCGGCAAATTGTGAGACATGCGGTGTGGAAGAGGATGCAGAACATATTATATATCACTGTGTCCGCCTAGAGGAGCGCAGGCACACTCTCCGATGTGCTTATAGTATTAATGGTCATCAATGGCCGGCGTCACTGCGGGAATTGGTGGAACAGAACAATTTGTTTCAATTGTTGACAGAATTAACTAACTTGTTTTATAAATTAAGAATATAAATTATGTTTCGTGCTGACCAACACGCGATTAAAACTGATTAAATTAATCCTGTATCGTGGATGAAATTAGAGGCACATAATAATTAAATAGATGTAAATTGATAATAAGAAAATAAATTAATATCTTTGCAAAGCTTTGCGAGGCAGAGTTGTATTAACATGGAATGGCCAAACTGGGGTGGACAAGTTGAGTCACTCTGGCTAGGCGGGTTCCGACAAATGAAAAAAAAAAAAAAAAAAAAAAAATGTCCCTATCTACTGGGCAGGGAGCCCCAACTTGATTAGTTTGCGATTCGAGAGCTTTTTGACTGCTTTTCGGCGATTAGCCTGTGTTTTTGTCAAGCTTTTTGTTTTTATTGCGATATAACTGATCCAAGGGGTGCAGGGTCGTACCTTCTCGTGGTCCTGCCCGTGAGTAGCCCGCAAGGGCGAAACCGAACCGACCTCTGCGTGTTTCTTTTCGTTTTCAGTCCTTTTCAGGACTATGTCGGCCAAGCGGCCCCATGTGTCGGACTCGGATGACGAGGTGTCGTCCGTTGGTGAGATGGACTGTGGGCTCGAGGATGAGCGCCTCAGGGTTGCGGAAGGGATCCGTGAGGATGTGAGGAACTATATGTTGGCCAACAGCGGGTGTAAGCTGGGGGCGGAAAACCACATGAAGTACATTTGTGGTCAGATTGACAAAATAATAGAACTGATTTCCATTCGCAAAGTGGATCCACTGCAAGAAGCGGTGGACAAACTCAGCTCAAGAATTGAACAAATACTCGAAGTTAAGAGTCATTCCAAGCCCACCTTTGCGCAAGTGACAGCAGGGAGAGGCATAAGAGCAAACCGGGAAGTGCTGCTCATAGACCTGGCTAAAGATAATGATGATCCTGAAAAGACTAAAGAACAGCTGAAGAAGGCTGTCAACCCAAGACAGATCGGCATAGGAATCCAGGCAGTAAGAAAGTTGCGGCGCGGTGGGGTGGCCATCGAGGTTGCATCAGCAGAGGAAAAGAAAAAGTTGAAGGAAATGAGAGAGACAAATACAGGTTTGAAGACTAGGGAGCCTCGGAAGAGAAGACCTAGGATTGTTATATACAGGGTAAAAACGGATATTCCTAAAGAGGAACTACAAGAACACCTATACGATCAAAACGACACAATAAGCTCTGCGATGTCAGCAGAGGAGTTCTGCAAACAAAGCGAAATTCGATTTCAATTTGGTAGCAGGAACAAGAGCACAACAAACTGGGTCATAGAAGTTAGCCCTCGGGTAAGAAATTTGATTTTACCATCTAAAAAGGTTAATCTGGGATGGTCTAGATGTAACGTAGAAGATCATTTGGCCGTTACGCAGTGCTTTAAGTGCTGCCGGATAGGACATATAGCTAAAGAATGTAAAGATGAAGGCCAAACGTGTAGCCAATGCGGAGGTGACCACAAGTTCAGAGATTGTAAAAACAAAAATAAGCCGGAGTGCGCCAACTGTAAGCGTGAAAAAGTTAAAGTGGGGCACAACGCGTGCTCAAAGAAATGCCCAATGATTCAAAAAGTTCGGAAAATGCTGATTGCTAATACGGACTATGGAGAGTAGCTCTCGGCATAGGGATAGTGAAGGCAAGATAAAAATTCTACAAGTCAATGTTCAGCGCTCTATAGGAGGTACATCCGCCCTTTGTAAAACCCTTGAAGAGGTGGACATAGCGCTGGTGCAGGAGCCCTACTGCCTGCGTGGGGCTCCCGCATGTCTCAGAACAAGATACAAGATAATTTATAATAGAGACTATAGTCCTTCTACACTGGTGATTGTCAGTAACCCCGAGATACCAGTGGTGTTTCACAATGAATGGAGTAATAAGTATATAACCTGCCTTGAGGTGGGTAGGGGACATAGAAATTATATCTTAATAAGTGCTTATTGCCCAATAACAAACGACCTGAGCCCAGTTTTATTAGAACTTGAGGGTATGGTCAAACACTTTCATTCAAAGCATATAATTATTGGTGGTGACTTCAATGCCCACTCGGAGCTGTGGGGCGATCCAGACAATGATAGCCGGACGGATCAGATGCTTGAATTCATTAATGCTAATGATCTTCACCTTTTGAATAGACCGGATTCACTGCCAACATTTGACGCCCCTATCGGGCGTAGCTGGATCGACTTAACGGTCTGCCATAATGCGGCCGTAAGGATGGTGCACGGGTGGGATGTTTCCCCGCGTTGCAGCCTCAGCGACCATGGCTATATATTTTATAATGTGGGCTTTGAGGAGCCTGGTGACAGCTCTTCGAACCCGTGTTACGCTATTCACAGGGCCAACTGGCCTCTGTTTTGCATCAGGACTCATGAAATCGGGTCAATTCACAACTGGCAGTCTATAGCGGACAAGTCGGAGGTGGAGAGGATCATCTCCCACTTCCAGGACACCCTCCTCGCAATATGTGAGGCTTCTATCCCAAGAAAAAATAGTGGCCGCTCCCCTGTGCCTTGGTGGTGTAGCGAGCTATCGGTTATGAGAAGGAACTGTAATAGATTAAGGAGAAGTTACCAACGCACAAAAAATAATAGCGCTAGGGCTGTAAAGAGGTCCGAATACATGGAAATGTGCACTAAGTATAAGGATCTAATAAAGACAAGAAAACTCCAGACATGGATAGATTTCTGTAACGAGAGTAATTCGAAGCCGTGGGGCTTCCCGTATAGAGCATGTGCCGGGAGATTAAAGGTGCCTTCATTCTTGACTTCTGTGCGTGAGGGAGATGAGTATACTACTGGTACTGAAGAGACCATAAGGTGCCTCATGAACACCTTCTTTCCCCTCGACAGGGCTGAGCTTGACACAGTGGAGCAAAGCAGGATAAGACAGGAGGGAGATGAAGTATATAGCAGCAAAGTGGACCCAGAGTTCACTAAGGAAGAGATTGGGAACGCTATTTACAGGCTCAGGCCTGGAAAGGCTCCAGGGCCGGACGGTGTAGTAGCTGAGATAGTACACAAATTATGGGAATCTAATCCGGCGTTCTTGGTGACTGTTTATAACCTTTGACTTCGCTGTGGGGTTTTCCCACACCCCTGGAAAATTGCTAAGCTGGTTATCATCCCTAAAGGAGATCACTTAGATAAAAGTAATGTGAAGAGCTACCGGCCGATAAGTTTATTACCTCTGCTGGGAAAGGTGCTAGATTATTTGGTTAGTCAGAGGATCATTGAACATTTAATCGATAAAAATTATCTCTGTCCTAAGCAGCATGGCTTTATGCCGAACAGGAGTACTGAAGATGTTATTTGCAAAGTTGTTGGTAATATTAATGACCTATTGGCTCGATTTAAGTACTGTTGCGGAATAAGTTTGGACATTACAGGGGCCTTCGACCACGCCTGGTGGCCCCTGGTTTTGTTGTCGCTGCGTGAAGCAAGGGTTCCCCAGAACCTATACTATGTGGTAAAGGATTATTTAAAGGAGAGAACGGTGATCTACAACTCTCATGGGGTGTATGTCTCCAAACGGCTGAATAGAGGATGCCCTCAGGGCTCCAACTCCGGACCTCTGTTCTGGAACCTTGTGTTTGATCATTTTCTCTGGGCTGATAAGGGTCCCGGGGTTATAGACTTGGCCTACGCGGATGACACCTTTGTGCTTTTTGGCGCAAACTCAAGGAAGGAGATTGAGACAACTGGTGAGTGGGTCTTGAACCATATTCGAGAGCTGGGCAATCAGATCAAACTGACATTCAATCCTAAGAAAACTATGGCCATTGTTTTTTCAACCGGCCGCTCCCCGTGCTTATACGGGAGGAAACCCATTATCAAAATGGGAGGTGAAAGCATTCAAATTGAAAAACAAATGAGATACCTAGGTGTCACACTTGACAACAGGTTAACCTGGCTCCCGCATGCTGTACGGACTAAGGATAGTTGTATCAACCTGTTTAATGCTCTGGCCAGGGTGGCGAGAGCCACCTGGGGTCTTGGAAGAGAGGCAATAGAGGTCATCTATAGGGGAGCGTTCCTCCCTAGGATAACGTATGGTGCGGCGGCTTGGAGCCATGCAGCTGGAAAGGTCGCTATTAAGAGAAGACTTGATTCGGCGCAGAGATGTGCACTTCTTAGGTGGACAAAAGCATATAGTACCACTTCAACAGAGGCACTGCAGGTGATTGCAGGTGCTCCGCCGGTGGATCTCGTCCTGAATGAAAGAGCCACACTGTTCCAATGTAGAAGAGGAAGCAACATTGTTGTGAATGACATCGAGTACACCAGTCGGGACTATGAGCTAAGGCCTGCTTTGTGCGAACAACTTAAATCCTACAACCGCATAGTCTTAGAACCATCAAGCAGGAATACTGAATATTCAATCCAGATCTACACAGATGGCTCAAGAGTGGACATGAGAGTTGGTGCTGCCTTCTTGGTGATGTGCAACGGCAGTACGTTAGTGGAGAGGCAATTTAGACTTGGTGACGCATGCTCGGTCTACCAGGCTGAGCTCCTAGCTATAGACAGAGCAGTCGACTGGGTGGCTGAGATGAAGCACTTGGAGCCTATTATAATCTACTCAGATAGCATGGCTGCCGTCAACACGTTGAGGCAATTTAAAGACACAAATAATATATCGTTAAATATTAAGAAAAATATAAAGCATAATGGTCTCAATATTAGAGTGGAGTGGGTTAAGGCACACGCCGGGAATCCCGGAAACGAAAGGGTGGACCTGCTGGCGAAAGAGGCCACCCTGATTCCTGAAGTGTATTACGACAAGATCCCCATCTCGGGAATTAAAAAGCAATTAAGAACCTGCACCTATAACGAATGGCAGGATCGATGGTCGTGCTCCTCAAAAGGAAGGCATACCTTTTGGCTCCTTCCGTGTGTTGAAGAGAGGATGAGAGATTTGAACTGGATCCCGGTGGATTATTATTTTAGCCAGTTGTACTCTGGACATTGTAACTCAAAAGCTTACCTGAAGAAGATTGGCAGAAGGAGTAATGCAGAATGTGACTGCAACGGTGAGACACAAGATATTAACCATCTGTTTTACACATGCCACAAATATGAAGCGATGCGGCTTCATCTGACTTTAAGCCATACTCAGAGTCATGATACCAACGCTGATATGTATACGGTTATCCGAAACCGAGACATTTGTAATGACCTTAGGATCTTCATAAGGAAGATTTTGTTGTAAGACGGAGGGAGTCATCCTCCCCTGTTTTTCACCGACGAGCTGTCGGTAGTTGTATGTAATTAGACAATTACACTGTATATAGTTTATTAGTCTTTTATTTTTATTGTTCTGTTTATAAAAATTGTACGGTTTCAAACTGAACTGTAATTAATAAAGTCTTTCAATCCTTGTGATACATGGTGGGACAAGGATGTAGCTGATCCTCGGAAGGGGAGATGATGACCATCCAATGAAAAAAAATGTCCCTAACTACTGACTAGTTGGATTGTCTTTGTATGGTAAAGTTGTGCAATTTTAAGCTCCTGGTTTTTAGTGCATTTTTAGCGTATTAATACGAAACAAAAAGTGGTTCATTATGGAATTTGTTATCGGAAGTGACGAACAACGTTAATCAGTTAAGTGGAACAGTTTATTTTCGAAACTTTTTAAATTATCTGCTTATAAGTGCTTTTTCCGGTTAATCGGATTTTTGAGCCTCGATCAACCGGAATGGTTGACGGCAGTCTATGCGGACTAGCTATCGAAGTCACGTATCAAAATTTTGGGGTCTTCGGATAAATAGGGACCGAGTTATTAAAGTACTTCCGGTTTTAAATGGAACGTCGATTTTGAGCTTCCGGTTAACTTTATCATAATTTCCTTCGGTCAGTTCTTTAAGGACATTATTAGCATTATTTTGTGTAATTTTCGTTATTATACGTTTATTAATTTTTAAATTATGGCGATTCTACTATCGAGTTCCAAAATCAACATTTGCTTGACTTCCGTTGTTACGGCTTAGGTCAATGACCTTTACCCATAGCAACGCTTGTATCTTTTGAATGTTGGTCTTTTATGGTCATATTATATTTATAAGGGGGTCAACTTATATATTTTTGGAATCGGAACATTATGAAGATTTCAAAGNAGCAGCGTAGACTGAAAATTCGTATATACATTTTTCGCATAACACACACACACGGCATTTCTAATTTAAGTAACGTCTACCCCGAAATATTATAACAGGACATTTTTCATTAACATGCCGCTATTAAAAAAATTAACCGTTACTTTGGTAGCATCATTTACAAGTAAATGTAATGAATGCGATGCACAAGATACATTTAGAAGTCTACGGGTTTTACTAGTAACGAATACGAATGGACCCTAGACCATCACGCGCAATTAACCGATTGCCCCCGGAAGTCGGCTTATTACACAAACACCGCTTCCCTATCGTCAAATGTCACGGCAGGCCGCTGCAGTTTTCATAGATCAGTTACAGTAAGCCCAAAGAAACACGATTCTAAAGAACACATTTAACCGAAGTGTACGTCTTATTGCCGCGGTATTAAATTCAAAATTTAAAAGATACGATTTAGGAAGTGGTACGACTCGAGCAACCTTGAACCGCGGTACCATTTCACTCTCAAATTACGTAATTCGTATTCTCGGAAATTTGAAAATCGTTTAACAAATGGCTGTCGTTTTTTTTTTTTTATGTTTTTATTACGAAATCACAATTAAAATTCTTAAAATATGAATTTAAGAATTTTAATTGCGATTTCGTAATGGAAACTCTTTAGGTGTTTTGATATACAATTAAAGGTAGCTTTTATATTTTTACGTTAGTTTAAATGAGGTTAATTATATGTAGATTCTCGTTGGCGAGTGAGCTAGAGTTTTTTAACGTAACACAACAGTTGACATCTTGTGTTCATCTACCGATTTTTCCACCTGTTTATATTCATATTGAAGATAGTGATAAAGAATATAGGCTACTAAAGATGTTTAAATTTTAATCGTGTAAAAGTGAGCGTTAAAATTCAACTTTTAATTTAATCTACGAATATAATAATTAAATTACAAAACAGGAAAGATTGGTTATTAGTTATTCACGTAGAATATGCAAACAATATTGACAAGTGGAAGGAATCTTGAAGGTCCATAAAAAGTAATAAAATGGTTCATCTTTACAAATTTGAAATAAAATATGATTTTTACTATCTAAATATCAGGAAATCATTTATATAACGTATAGTAAGAAAAAATCCAGAAGAAATAATTGACTAATATTTGACAGAGCTGTGTAACTTACACTGGTGAAGACGAAATTTCTACTCCTCCAGCCCACGATAGATCACAAGTGACAAAATTTGCTGATGCGCTTTATACAATAGCGAGGTTGCGGCCGAAGTTTTCATCTGTAAAACGTGAACGTCGAAAGTCGAGCGCCTCTTACAAGATAGTGGCGNTTTTCAAGAGGTTGCGGCCGAAGTTTTCATCTCTAAAACGTGAACGTCGAACGTCAAGCGCCGCTTACAAGATAGTGGCGCTCGACGTTCGACGTTCGACGTTCACGTTTTACAGATGAAAACTTCGGCCGCAACCTCTCTAATACGTTTTTTTAAGACGTTGAATGTGAATTTTCGCTGCATGCATCTACGAGTTCACTAATGTACTAATTGAACAAAATAAATTTAATTACTTTATATAATTGTTTATAAATTAATAATATATTTATAATTATAGATATGATTAGTTATTTTGATATATTATTTCATTATATATATATACAACGGATAAACAATCAATTTTATGCAATTTTAAACAATTTTAAACAACGAACGAATTATTAAATTGCTAGAAATTTAAAATTAACTATTACCTAACTATAATTAAACTTTAATTACGCGTCTGCAACGACATTAACATTAATTACATAACACGTCATGAAATTTATATATTATTTATTACGACAATCATGCAGTGATTTTAGTATTTACATTTTTAAAAATTCGCAAAAAAAAAAAAAATAATAAAAAAATTACAACTTAGTCACTTAATAACGTCAATTATTTCGTGTTAGTCTATTAAATGTTAATCGGCCACACCAGAGGGTGCTGTCGTCGTTGTTGTTGTAGTTTTCAGTTTCCTTTCGGTCGAGCGAGATGGGTACTTTTAAATTGAAAGATTCGAAAACATTCATTCATTTAAAAACGTTCGTCCTTGATCATTTGTAAATCTATTCGGCGCGTTACATAATTCGGGTATATCCCATTGTATTTGTTTAATTAATGTTGTCATTCTATGGATATGTGGAATCCAACACACGTACAAGTTATTGGTAAGTTTACAATAGAAGACAATACACGTATTGTGACTGACATTTAGTGTTTGTTTATTAATGTTATTTTCTAATTTAGATATTAAATATGTCTATTAACAAAAGCCTATTGTAATAAATTAATATGCTCGTTCAATATATATTAAATTACGTATTATTTTTCTATATTTTATATATAAAAAACAAAAGAGTTTCGAGTTACTGATCCGATTATAAATTACATAGTTAACAGTTTGTTGAATAAATGCTTTAGTAAGCATTATGTTAGTAAATTTCGTAAATTTTTTATTTTATTAAAGATGCCTGATCCATAAATGATCTTTAATAAAGATAATTTATCTTTTATTTTAATAGCCTCAATCATCTAAAAGTTTTTTAAGATCCAGAAAATGAGAAAAATGAAAGTTTCTTTTATTGTTTGCGTATTGCCGTAATATATGCAATAGTCATTTTTTTTTTTTTTTTTAATTATTAAGTGAGCGAACTGAATTATCCGTACGAAAGTAAGCCGAGATCGACTCCTATTTTTAATATTTTAGTATGACGTATTACGGTATACTTGCTGCATATAGATTACGTTATTATGTATGCTAGATAAACAATAAAATTATTGCATATAATATCTTGTGAATTAATTTAAAACATGAACTTTAATATTATATTATAGTTTCAATGAGAAAGAGAAATTTGTTCAGAAAAATTTGAATTTGAAGTATTCCTTCCTATTAAATATTTAATGATTTTATTTAAGATATATTACATTACTAATTCGGTAAGATTTAATAGCTTCTCTATTATAACTAGACGAAAACTTTGCAAACCTTAATATAGTACATATGACAAGATTTTTTTCTGCAGTACGCCTCTGGCATCTTGCTAATGTCGTAGGCTATCCTTGTACGAGCAAAAACTAAAAGGAATCGAGAGTGCTCCTTTATGGGATAAGGCCATCTAAAATTTGCTTTCTGTAGAGCTGAATATTTTACAATACTTGTTGAAAATTTGAAATAAAATAAAAGTGGAACGGTATCTTAAAACAATATTCAAAATAGCATTCTCAGTCTGTACAAAGGTTCAAAAATGCTATTTGATCTAATGCCTATCGTAAACATGAACTGATTTGCTGACATACACTGTATTTAGTCATGAGACTGATGACAATTGGCAGACATTAGCAAAATTAAACTGTTTATCAAATATATATTATATACAGATTATAAAGTTCTTCTCAGAAATCAGTTGAGAGAAAACTTTAAAAAATATATTTATAAATTTTTTTTATAGTTTAGTAACTTCTTACAAGGTAACGTCGTACAGCTGCGTTGATTGAAGTAAATTTGCTTTGGGATCGTGCCGAATATTTAAACAAATTAAGATAATCTGAAAACTTATAACAACACTTACGTTCATTAGATATTGCAAGTTTGCTTGTGGTGTTTTCTGNTTCACCTAACACAGACAAAAGTTTATATAGATATATAAAAATTTTTGGCTTTATTAGGTAAAATTGGAAGTACTGGTAAAATATTAGTTCATTAAAACTTCTGGATTAAAATTTGAAGACATTTTTATTTTTAATGTTATCCAGTTGGTCTGGTTTTATGTTCAAACCAGACATTATTTTTAAAAAGTTTTAACTCAGTTTATCAGTAAAAATTACTCTTGTGTGTCTAATTCCTCTTGGTTTTTGCTCTTCTAGGGATAAACCCTAACAGTGTGAATAGTGTCCAGAAAAAATAAAACATTGTTATATAATATGAAAATCAATTATAAAATAAGTTTACACTACTCATAAACGAAGAACATTTTAATAGAATAAAATGACAATATACAATGTCATCACTGTTACATTTCAATAAATATTCTTTTAAGATAGGAAACAAATGAAATTCCTGGTTGCTAATTCTAGAATATTAGATGAATGATCTAACATTTTTCAATAGATTTTGACTTTCTTGGCACATTCTAAATATGTTTTGTTCTGTACAATCATATATTGTCCAATGAAAATCACATAATTATTATGAAGCTATTTTCTTTTGATAGGTTTGTTCAATGTAGCAAGAGCCTCATTACTTCATAAGTAACCTCAAATGAAGCTAACAGTAATTTCAGGCACTCCTATTTCTGGTGGTATTTACCAAAAATTTGATAATTTTGAGACAATTTAAACAGAAATTCTTGACCATGTCCCTTCACCGCAAAGCACCTGGAAAGATTATGCTTTTGAATTCCTAAACAATTTTAAAGAGTGGCTATCAAGTCTAGAGATTACTGAATTCAATGCTTTGAAAGGGCTGATTATTGCAGATCAAATATAAAAGAAAGTTCTAGCAACGATTCAAGAACATTTTATAGATAAATGGCCAAAATTAATAGATCCTGAGGAATTGACTGAAATGTTGGACTCATATGAAAACGTACATTCTGGGATGAAAGCTTTTTTCCCAGAACGTAAAAATTTGAAGTACAGTGCTGAATCAAAAAGAAACCCGTATTACAAAAATTACATGTACAGTCAACAATCAAGACCAAGAAATTGTAACCAGACAGTTAAAAATAATAAACCAGTAGTTCTTCATAACAAAAACAGAAGCAAATATATATGTAATAAATACAGTAAAGATGGTCCTTACAAGTTGATGGAAAGGAATAGAAGTTTGGATGTTCAAAATAAAAATGATGAACTTAAGTGTTACAACTGCAATGATTATAGGCATATATCTAGAGATTGTCCTCAACCTAAGTCATAATTGTTTGTAGGAAATGCAGTGAGCAAGATCACAGATATGAAAAAATATATATACATTTATTTTATTTTAACTTCAGATTACGAAACTTATTCATACATTAGTTATTTCATCATTAGCTTTTAGCCTAATCTTCAGTTCTTCAGAAATTTAGTTGAGATATTTGTCAAAGCCAAATGATTGCAGGATTAGTTTGGGCTATATTACTGCTACTATTAATAATTAAATGCTAAGTAATTTGGCCTAGAGGTAGGTGTTAGGCATCATCTGGTATTAAATTTAATAATTATAGTTAAATTAATATTTATTAATTAATTTGGATGGTTCTGGAAGAAAATATTCTGTTTGGATCATCATACACACAGTAAGCAGTAGTTGCAGATTTGTCCTGTTCCAGGCCAATTAATTTCTTCCAGGACCTTTTAAGTTAATTATAATTTAAATTAAATTGAATAATTAATAAGAGGAGGTGCTTATTGCCTAATATTTATCTCTAGGCCAAATTATTTAGCATTTAATTATTAAGAGTAGCAGTAATATAGCCCAATATAATTCTACANTATAAGTTTCTTGAACTCATTATACAATTTTAAAAATTCATATTAAAATATCGTACTTTATTGTATTGTTTAAAACTATAAAGATAAAAAAACTGCAAAAAGTAATTATGTGAAAGTAATTTTATATTGTTACATTGCTGCATACATTTGTTAAAAGATTTTTGCATATTAATGAACTACATCTATCTTTTGTGTGTGTAGTTTTTGTTTGAATTGTTTGGTTTCTATTCTGCTTTTATGATGTTTTTTCTTTTATTTTTTGTTACACCGTAAAGTTCACTGATGGGACTAGAAAGCTTTGAATTTAATCTGTTGTGTATAACATTTAGTTTGTATTGAAAAGACTATTTTAGACTTTGCTCTGTCTGTGTTTATATTTCAAGAGTTATAGCAAATTGACATAATAGTCTAAATATTATAATTTTATGTTCAAATTATATTTTAATTGAAATAAGTCTAATTTTATTTACATATGAAATAGTATGATTAAAATGTTTTTAAATGAATAATAATTGTAATTTTTTAATTTAAATAAGAATTACTTGTATATTTTTTAAATCAAATGTATAGTAGAATGTTGTTTTAACTGATCACTACAGTATAGTGTGTAGAATAGTGTACATGTTCTATGACCTGTGACGCTTGATGGCACTGTTATTTTGCTTTGTCAGTTGAGTTTGATTTTAAAATCAAAATTTATTTACTTATTCACTTTGAAGTTTTACTAAATGATTGAAAATTAAAAAATAAATCAGTAATTTAAACGAATATTTAAATATTCGTTTTAATAATTATTTTAGAAAAATTTTTCAAAATTTTATTATGAAATAAGTTATTTATAATTTTTGGCTACACTTTTTAAAATGGCATTCAAATTACGCTTTAACTTCATTCCCAACAACATTAACGTTCTGTATGGCATATAGTTCTCTCTATAGAAAAAAAATTCTTATGCAAATGTAGAAAATTCATTATAAATATTTAAGTGTCTTTACAAAATTCTGCGCTCATTTAAGTAATACTCCTTTACTAAGTCTATAGCTTTTCCTTTTACCATTTAAATACAAGAACAAAATTATACACAAGTAACAATAAATATAGCAGCTATAATTATGTTAACTTTACTGAGGAATTGCTAATATTAAAAATTTTCTAAAAATTCATTATAATAAGATGCGTGTTTATAATAATACAGTTAAAGGCTTAGTATTAAACATTAATAACTTTGAGGTTTCACTAAACAAAGTTTACCTGTATTTTTTTGTATGAACATTTGAACAAATTTTATATAGCATTTTAATCAGATTTCAATGATAATAGTTAAACATTAATTACATTAAAGTAGCACCTTTTATTTTTACTTTATCATAAATCTGGTGGTTTAGTCTTTACTATACATGTAAATATTAAATTGTAACTTTAATCCATTTAAAAAATTTTTTAAATTTAATATATATTAAAATTAGCTTATTTTAAGAAAAACGCGTAAAATTATGAGTTTTAATCAACAAAAAAGTAATTGGTATAATCCCATACGTAAGATAACGTTTGTAGTTATATAAATCAAATACTGTAATATAATAAATAAATAATAATTTTTATCAATTGATTAACTTTACATGGAGTCTAGTTGTTAATTCTGTTTTAAATGTATTTAAAATATTCTTCATATGGTACGCTTATTATTATTATCAAAATATAATGTCTGGAATCATCCATGTTTACCAAATAATAATGATTTATTTATCTAATTTACAGCTACTCATTTACATTTTTAATCAGAAAAACTATAGGTTCTGTCAATCTAAATAGCTTTCAACTAGATTCTATCTTATTTAGGCTTGCCACTGTTTTCGAATATGTTTTCAATTTATAACTTTTGTTAAATACTATTTATGTAAAATAATCATAATTCTTTATCAAAATTGAAAAATTATTAAGTTTTAACAGTCAATTTTCATACTGAAGGAACTAATCTCGTTTAAATGCATTACAATTTTACTACAATATACAAATGATTCACATTATGAACAGTGAACTGGAAGCTTGACCATTTTATAAAACGAGTACAGTAGAACCTCGAAAACTCGGCTCTCGATAACCCGGCACTCCGGATAACTCGGCCACACCCTGGCAGGGCAAAAAAATCCTTAGTTAATTAATTTTCATTATAGACAGCTTTATAAAAGTATAAAAGCTCTCATAAAGTATTTTTCTGAGGTCTGTCTTATCAGGTAAATTACTGTACACAGTGTATTCATTAATTTTCATTTTCATGTAGTAAAGGCTCTATGCCTTCATAAAGGACGTACTTTTCCTTTAAGGATATTTGGGCAGTTTATTCTCTGTTATATTCTCAAGTAAACAATACATACAAGTACAGTACAGTATTTTCTGAGGAAACACTCGTACTTATTTTTTTTAACCCCATTCCCGATAACCTGGCATTTTCACAAACTCGGCCACCCTTCGGTCCACATTAGGCCGAGTTTTCGAGGTTCTACTGTACTGTAGTAGTATTTCATTGCAATCTACAATCTGATGAAACCTTAATTTTAAATTAAATTTCATAACAGTAAAGTTAATATTAAACAAAGTACAGTATTTACATAAAAATTATTTGTTACAGTTTTTTTTTTTTTTTTGAAAGAAGTCACTTATTTTATTTTGTTTCATATAGTTTTTTTTTAACCTGCTAAATCCCTGGGTTTCTTGATAACAGTTGAAAAATCCACTTCAGGTTGCATTTATAACCATTTCAATGCAATTTCTAAGATGTCAAATGTTGTGCACAAGCACAATGAATTATTTTTGATGCCTTAGAAGCCAATGATCAGTAATCATTCTTTTCTATTTATATTGTAATAAATAAAACCTATTTATTATTTTATCAATTGTTTTGCTGTTTGTTTATGGATATCATTTAAAGAAGTAAAATAAACAAAGTCCACTTTTATAAATATTTTTATACGTGTGATACATATTAATTTTATTTTATTTACTATTTTTAAATTTTTATAATAATTGTAATTAATTAATTTAATAAAAAAAAATGAAATTTTTAATTTTTTTGGAAATTATTAATTTAAAAACTTATGAAAATATTTCAATCTATGTATTTTATTTCGTATAAAATATGATGATGTTATTTTATTAAATATATTATTCATTTTTTTATTTACAGTACAAAAAGCCAAAGATCTTATTATTAAAGGAAAAGATGGTAAGAATATTGTTATATGTAATTATAGTTATTATTTTTTAAATTCTTTAATATATATATATTTTAAATACAAACTAAACAAATTAATTTAATATTTTCATCTTTTTGTGCTTCTCATTTTAAAAAAATATTCTAAGTTAAAACATTTTAAATTATTAAGTTAATTAAATTTGTCATTTTTTTAATATAATTGAAATTAAACATTAATATACCATGGTTAAAATAAACAAAGCTGTTAAAGTGATGGAAAAGAAAGTATTGATTTCTAAGTAATGGATTAAATAAATGATTGTGATTCATTCATGAACTATTTGATTCAAGTAATTTTCAATTATAATTAATCATTCTGGTAAAATAGTGTAGAACAATTTATATATTTGCATAATATATCATTTATGATTTTTATTAAATTACCTTGTTTCACCAGCAATTTTATTAATTTTTCACACTTTCTTCTATGTTTTTCATTGATGAATTTATTAAAATACAAGGGCAGTTCAACTTTGGTCCAGAATTTCAGTAATGGCAATGGAACTGTATGTGTTACATAGACCTAATTTATGGTTTTTTTTCCTCTATCTACTCCCATTCTACACACTAACACTTCTCCCATTGTTTTAGCAAAAATGCTATGCTCGTAAAATAGAAGTTTTGGCTGGTGTCAGAGCAACGTCCTATGCACAGTGGAGGTGATCAACAGTCTTGGCTGGGAAATTCTAGATCATCTGGCATACAATCTGAATCTGTCACTATGCAATTATCTCCTGCTTGGATCTTTGAAAAAAGCTTTGGAAACAGGAGATTCACTTAGAATACTGAAGTCTCTCTGACTTCAAAGAGTTTTATTATGCAGTGGCTGTCATCAACCAAAAGACTTCTATTCCTCAGACAAAGTATCATTGCCAAAACAATGGTAGAAATAAGCATGTAGATTGGGAGTACCTACAGAAAAAAATTGTAAATTAGGACTATGTAACACACATAGTTTCATTATCATTACTGAAACTCCGGACAGAGGTTGAACTGCCCTCATAATAGCGAATATGAATATTAATTAATTTATGATTTAAAAATTTTATTTTTTTTTCCACCTTTCCAGCTATTATAGAATATAACATAAGGAGAGTATGGTGATTGGTCAAATTTTGACCTCTCAATTATTTTGCATTTCCTCAACATTTTGACACTCCATAAACACAAAAATGTAAAAAACATCCTTACAAAATTGCACTTGTGAATACCTGTTTGTGTGTCAGATTCTGTTTTGTTTGATATCTCTAGGACTCCTTGGGCCAAAAAAATTTTGAAATTTGGCAGGGATACTTCTATACATGGGGCATACTATTATATTTTTGGAATTATAAGTTAATGGAGGAGATGGGTGCAGGGGTTTTATCTCAAATGGAATCAGACTTAATGACAATTTTATTTGTTATTGGCATTTACAATTATCTTAAAAACTTACCCTTACTCAAAAATAAACAAAAAGTGTCTTATCATTGTCATTAAGTAACTTTTATAGTAATTAATATTATAAAAATTATTTTTTATTAAAATCTCATATGGTGGCACACATAATTTTAACTTTAAATTATGAGTACCAAGAAAATCATGCAAGAGCACTTGCCAGCTTTTTTTCATACTGTACAATGCCTATAGAAAAAATGTTATATTCATAAAAAGAATGATGTAAAAAATTTCATTCATATATAATTTAAAATGTTCAAACACAATTTAAATGTTTTTCATGTATCTGTGACTAGTTATGCTTACTATTTACTGTAATATTTTTTATTTTATTCTGAATGTTATACTACAATATATTCACTTTAGAATGAATCATTTTGCATATAACAGAATCTCCCTTTTTATTTCTTCCATTCAAAATTATTTAAAATATGTTTTATCTTCATTTGGAGATAAATTATTTCATTATAAATATCATATTTAATAAGCTAAACATTGTTTCATGTAATTTCTTATGGAGAAAAGTATGACATGACCAGATCAGATTTTAAGTAGTTAATCTATTTAAAGTGTAATTCGGTTGAAAATCTTAAAGAAAGTATATTAAGATAATGTGAAAATGTATTAAGTATAATTCAGTTGAGAATCTTAGGTAATATTTTCTGTCATAATAGTTTATTTTGAAAGATATATTATTAATTGAAATTTATGATAAAAAATTGAATATTTATCGCTTGCTAAAATAATATTTAATAGTACTGTAAAAACAATAGAAGAAACTTCTAATAATATATAATGTTTTATAGACAAGTTTATGATATATTTATTAAAAATTATAGTATACAATAGAACCCCAATTATCCAAGGTAATGTGGACTGATGTATTTCAGATAACTGAAAACTCAGATCTAATGGATTGATACAACCATTTTCAATCAAAAGTTAAAGTATGAAGGATTTTTTATGGTTTATCTCTTTTGAGTCTCGTTTTATACCTTAGTGAATATAATCGTATTTAAGAACAACAATTTTTACATCATTTAATGTATAGCTAATATGTGCAATATTTTTAAGAGTTAAAATGTGCATTGTAGTTACATTGTAATATGAATACTTTGCCTCACATTGAAAGTACACAATAAAATGTAACAGAGACATTTTGTAATACATGTTATTGTTTTAAACTTTCTTTTATAAATTACAATATAAGAAAAATAGTGTTGTTTTCACTTACAGCTTTGTCTCAGATAATTAGGGTTCTACTGATGTAATTTAAGGAATTATTTAGTTAAATTTAATATACACTAATTTCAAATATTAAATGTCTGTTTTAATATTTTTATAATTATACATATTTATTTGCTTTTAATATATAATAATTTATGAATTAAATTTTATAAACTATTTAATTTTATATTTATAATGAATTTATTATACATTGAATTTAGGTACAAATGATGCGTATGTGGTAGTACAGCTTGGTAAAGAAAGATACATGACTTCAATTAAAACAAAATGTACAAATCCAATTTGGTATGAAGAGTGTGATCTGTAAGTATTTAATCTTTATCTTTACGGAAGTTAAATAAAAAAATGTACATTATGAATTGAATTCTTTATCATATATTTTTTTACAAATTAATAAAATCAAAAAATATGTAAATTGTATAAATACATGAAAAATCAATACAATGCATAATGATAATCATATGATCTTTAACACTTTCCTGCTACTTATAGGAAAAAATATTTTGTTTTCTTGGATATTTTTTACTAGAAGGATATAATAAACTTACATTCATAATATAATAGTTTTTATGGAAAGAAAGGAAATTTAACTGTTTAAAAAGTACATGACGCATGTAATTTTCATTAAGATATTGGGCAAAAATTTTTTTATAAATTATAATCTCAAAAAATGATTTATAAAAAATTAATTTTATTTAGTTTTTTTAATTTATTCACCAATTTTTACTTCATTACTCATAGTCCTTGCAGTTTTATTGTTAACTCTGTGCAGCAATTGTTTTTTACATAGTGATGCATAGAATCAGTTATCTGATTTCATTTCAAAAAATAAAATATTGCTAAAGTTATCTTTCCCAAATATTTTCACTTTTGAAAAGTAAAATGATTGAATTACTTCAAGAGGAGGTTTGGTATCTTAAAAACGAAGTTCCATACCCTTAATGATATTCTGCATTTATTTTTGTTAGAAGGCTGTGGTCTTAATTAGTTTGAGCTATACAAACAATCTTTTAGTATGTATTAATTCACTACACTTGATTTAATAATGATTTTATTTCCATACTTATTACATGAGGGACAGAGTTCTATTAATATTCTTTTATATTATTAGTTTGTATTTCTCCGATATGCATTTCAGGAATATACCCCTTGTCAGTTGGAGTTACAATTATAAAGTTTCCTTATTAACTCAAAATATTTAATTTAATTTAATCAAAAAGTTTAATAAATGGTTTCATTTTTGTGTGATTAATATATGAAAAACTTAACCAGACAAGAAGCAATATTATCACTTTTTTAGTATATATGTTTTTATACAAAAAATAAAAATATTTAATTAAAATTTCTATTTTATAGAATTTCAGATTATTGCTTTTAAGTTTTATAATAATTTAGTTATTTATTCACAATTATTTTAATAATATTTTTAATCATAAATATTTGTCGCAGATTACTTAATGATAAAACAAGAAACTTAGAGATAATTGTGTACCATCGCAACTTTTTTGGAATGGATGAATTTTTGGGCCATGTAACCATTTCTTTTCAAGATTTAGAAATCTCTAAATCTCCACAAACAAAGTTAGTTTTTTTATTTATATTTTTTTATTGACAAATTTAATTTTTAACAATATCATTTAATACTAACCATTTCAGTACTTCATGGCAAAATATTTTCTATAATTTATCATTTCTTGGTGTGTTTCTGCTATAGCAAGTTTATAAAATTTATTTTTTTCAATAACAGTTGGAACTGTAACTGAAATTTTTAATTTAAAATAACAGTAAAAATTGTATCTGATTTGATTAATTTTTAACTTTTTATTTTGAAATAGAAAATATAACAAATAGTAATAAGTAGATTGTAAAAAAATTCACATAAATATAATAGAAAACTTTTTAAGCATTTTAGCAATGTCAAATTTTATTATTATTGATATTACCAAATTTAAGAACAGTGACTGTAAATAGGAAGAAATAAAACAAATTTATATTATAATCATAAATTATTATTGACACACATCACCGTACAATATTACTAAATGTAAATTTTCTTAGTGTTAAAGCTTTTAAAATCACAACTTACACAAAAATTGCTTACTGTACAGAAGTACAGTACTTTTGGTAATGAACACATTATTTTTTCAGGTATTTTGAATAAAAATTAAATAAGAACTTCAAATGGAATTTCAATATTATTATTTTATTTCTGTTCCAAACAACTGAAAACAGTAAATGTGTTCATTACTAAAAGTACTTGTGAATATATTTGCAATATGCATTCTTTGTGTTAGTCATGATTTTCAAAACACTTAAGACAATTTAATACTTTTATTAATATTATAGTCACTAATAAGTCATCACTAACTTAAGATAATTTTTGTAAAATTACAATTCATTTTTAATAAAACACTATTCTAAACTTTACCAAATTTTTCATAACTATCAAAAGAAATTCCAATGAAGAAACTTGATTTTCATAAAGCTCTTATCTACAGAAAAAGATCACTAAAATTGTGATTTCTTATTATGATTACACAGTCGTGTTATATACTTCAGTTATTATATATTTACAAATCATATAGGCAAGAGACTAAATAGAATTTAATGTTTTTGATCTAGATTATAGACTAGGATTTTTCAACTTTTTTTTATCTCATGGCATACTTGAATCTATAATTAAATTTCCATGGAAAGAAATCATATGATTTAAAGTTGTGTTTGTAAACCTTCTATCGCAATATTACTTGCCACTTAATCTAATTCATTTTGTCTATGTTTTATGAATTAAATAAAACAATATTGTTGTTCCTTAAAATAACAGCAGTTACAATAGTTATTTATAGTAAATTAATAATTTTCATTTACTTAAGTAAAGCAGTTAACATTACATTTTAATTTGCATTTAAAAGTGGCATGATAATTGCCTTTAGAAACCTGCAATGCCCCACTATTTCTAATAGAAAATAATTTAAATTAAATATATTAGATTATATCAATTATAGATACATTTTTGATTTAAAGAAAATTTCATTTTAAATGAAATAACCCTGTGTTATGCACATATAATTTTACTTATGAATATATATTTTTTACTACATTATGTATATGTTTATTTATTATAACAGTGAAAAACTCATATAATCAATTTAAAGAGGTTTTATTTTTCATATATACACTTATTATTCTTTGGGCTTTTTTTTGAAAATAATTTATTTAATAACCTTTAAAAATTTTTGCAGCACACCATTTGAAAATCATTGCTATAGACTATTTTCAGGATTCAAACTTTCAAAATAGAATTATTCAAATGTTAAAATTAAGAGTAAAAATTCCAAAACAGTCAATACTTAATAAAAGTAAATGTCAACAACATAAATATGAATTAAAAATCTACTATACAAATACTAAATACAAAATAATGAAAATAAACTATGAATAAAATAAAAATAAGATAAAATAGATCTTCTTGATATAGATACTGTACAGTACATGTAGATACCTACACTGATGTACATCTCTTAGTAGTACGGTAGAGCGTCGATTATCCGAATCAATTGGGGACTGGGGTTGTTCGGAAGATCGATGTTTCGGATAACCGATTATGTACAAAAAAATATATTAATTTATCCCATCTTGACATTTTTCTCCATTGCGTGTCGCTTCGCGTTGAATTTTTGTCGATGTTAAGCCTAACAAAGACTATTGTATCGTTAAAAATTATTTTTTTATTTTGTACGAACAAAATAAATATATTGAAAAATATAAAAACAATAAAAAATTATACTTCAGAAGTTAATTTAGTATCAAAAACGTAAAATATTTGAGTAGCCGAAGACATAGCCAAAGATTGCAGTGCCCAAACACTGGCGAAAATTTAAATTTGCCGACTGGAATTCTTTCGGATGATTGACTTTCGGATAATCGACGCTCTACTGTATTTTCATTGATAGTCTTCACATTGTAAACTTTCAATTTAATGTAGTTTTAATTGCTTGAGAATTGAATTGGAAGACTATCATTAATACAGCATGCTGAAAAGATCCTAACCATTGTGAAGTGATTAATATATATATATTACTCTAGGCAATCAGTTTATTTATTCGTGTAGATTGCCTGTTATTCAGTGATTGATTTATATATATAAATCATAGTAGAACCTCAATTATCCGAGTAATGTACCTTGGCTAACAGAAAATTCAGATAATATAGATAGCCACAATCATTTAAGATTAAATATATCAATATTCCAATAACCTGACATATTAATAACCAACCAACAGCTGAAATAATTGGGCAGAAATTATCATACAAATATTATTTTTAGAAATTACATGATACTGCACAATAAGTGGAGGTTGTGGATTCGACTCCCGCTCTGGGCCGATTCTTTTGTTTCAGACATTTCTAAATTTAAAATTAAATTATAGTTTCTACTTTAGTTAAGAGATGATAACAACTACTAGACATTAAGCACCATGTAATTTCTAAAAATAATATTTGTAGGATA
This sequence comes from Centruroides sculpturatus, assembly GCF_000671375.1. Classification (NCBI taxonomy): domain Eukaryota; kingdom Metazoa; phylum Arthropoda; class Arachnida; order Scorpiones; family Buthidae; genus Centruroides; species Centruroides sculpturatus. The sequence goes on along the minus strand of NW_019385111.1, from coordinate 71,568 downwards.
TTTTCTGCCAAATTATTTTGGCTGTTGATTGATGAACATTTAAGATTAAAAACTACAAATAAAATGTATATAAGAACAATTTTTTCATTGTTTATTATACAGCTAATATACAGATGATAATTTAAGAATAGAAATGTATTTTTTTGTAGTTACATTTTAATACGAATAGTTTGTCTCACATTGAATTTAAACGATAAAAGGTAACAGAAACAAATCGTTTTGTAATAAATGATAATGTTGACACAATGTTTGCAAAACTGAAAGTATATTTTAAGTCAATATTTAAATATTTTGATATAGATTCTAGGATGATGAACACTGGTAATTGGTTATGGGTTTGCATCTGACCAAAAGGCTAGTGATAGTTTTCCAGATTTTCTGTGTGTGTCTAACACCTAATTAGGGACCAGTTTCCTATAGAAAATTCTCTCAGCAGGCATCTCTCTTGGTAGATCATCCATGTGTTGCATTGCTTTAGCCCATCAATCCAATTTCAATCTAGGATTCTAGAAATAAAATTCCCATCATTTTATAAATAAATTGATTAATAAAAACCTGATTCAGATGAATTCATTGGCATTGACATNTTGTATCGTTAAAAATTATTTTTTTATTTTGTACGAACAAAATAAATATATTGAAAAATATAAAAACAATAAAAAATTATACTTCAGAAGTTAATTTAGTATCAAAAACGTAAAATATTTGCATAGCCCAAGACATAGCCAAAGATTGCAGTGCCACAGCACTGGCTAAAATTTAAATTTGCTAACTGGAATTCTTTCGGATGATTGACTTTTGGATAATCGACGCTCTACTGTAGTTAGTAAGAATTTTCATATCATGGGGAGGGTTTCTGCATCTTTTGCATTAAGACATGATGCCCTTAACTGTTGACTAAATACAGGTATTCCTCATACAACACAGTACTTCTAGTATTGTAGTTTATATCATACACAGTACTTCTACCAGGTATTGTTGACATTGCTTTCAGACATTAGCCCTTAAGACTGTCACTGTGTTTTCTTTTTATAGATTAACCTTCATATTTAGTAAACTTTATTTAAGCATCTTCAAGTAAATGTTATTAAACTTTTTTTAACGTTAAGTATTACTTACAAATGATACTTCATTTGTAAAAATGATGAACAAAATACAGTGGTATCTCAATACTTGAACAATTCAGTATTCGAACACAAATTCTGGAGAAAGGTCGTTCGGTACTTGGCCAAACAAATGCCTGCTAGAACAAATTTTCAATTAGTAACATAGTTTTATTTTATCACTCATAAAAGTTTTTTATGATAAAGATAAAAAATATGAAAATGTTGCTGATACTTCTGATCAAGATCAACAAGAAAGCTGAGATGACAACGATACTTTGTAAAAAGAAAANGTCGTCGTCGTCGTCGCTTTCATACTTTAACTTTTAAGACTGTCACAGTGTTTCTCTTCTTATAGATTCATCTTCGTACCTTATTTAGTAAAGTCTATTTAAACATTTTTCGGTGTTATTAAACTTTTTAAATCGTATGTAAGTACAGTAATCATTCGTAAAAATGACGAATGAAATACGGTGGTATCTCGGTACTTGAACAATTCGGCATTACAACAAATATTTTTCCAAAAAAATATGTCGCTCGGACCTCGATTTAACAAATGCGACTCGCTAGAACAAATTTTCGATTGATAACATATTTTTATTTTATTACATATAAAAATAAAAAATATGAAAATGTTGCTGATACTTCTGATCAAGATCAACAAGAAAGCTGAGATGACAACGATACTTTGTAAAAAGAAAACGCCCTCGTTTAACTAAAATTAATATTATTAATTCAGTACTTTTAATTGTGATTGTTAATTAATTATTGATTGGAAATAAATTATCGATTGCTTTAATAAACATATTTCTCTTATTAACGAAAACAATAGTATACTTTTGCTAACTTCTGGAATGTTTTGCATTAGTTCTTTGTTTCATATAGTATGGATTCACATAACACATCACTTNGTTAATTAATTATTGATTGGAAATAAATTATTGATTGCTTTAATAAACATATTTCTCTTATTAACGAAAAAGAATAGTATACTTTTGCTAACTTCTGGAACATAACCCTATATTTTGCATTAGTTCTTTACTTTGTATAGCATGAATTCACATAACACAGCACTTTTTCAGAACATAACTACCTACCATGGACATATACAAGGGATACTTGTATTGTTTATTCTTTCAGCTGTAACTGTATTCTTGGGTAATCTGATATTTCTGATTATTCTAACTTGATTCCATATGATTTCTGTATTTTCCACATTTGTGAAGCAAGCTAGAATTGTGTTGTTTTTATCTATGCGCATGTCATATCTAAGTTTGTATAGTTCCTGCACAAGGTTCCTACTAATATAATGTACAGTACAGTATATAGGCTGAATCCACCGAGCTGTTGTAGCTGGTACTACATAAACTCAGTTTTCCACTCTAGAATCCTATCATTATCATTCCACTGCAAATGATAAATAGTGGAGTTTCACTTATACACTAATCTAGAATCCTGTGATGTCAGTAATTCTTTCTGTATTGAACATCTTCCTAACCACATTTATTTATGTAAGCAGCTAGGAATTTAGGCATTAACAATATATAATTATTATTACTACAGAAGCATTTGTTTTTTATATTGTGTATATATGTGTGCATAAAAAGTTTATAATTAAAAAATTAATTTTGCAAACACTCAAAAGCTGAAAGAATATTTTATCTCAAAATTTGGATGCCATGAAAATAAATAGTTATTCTTTTCTACATAATTGTTGAAGTCTGTTCTTATTCTATGGGAGACTGTTTTAATGATTCAGTTTTTCAATAATCGAAAGTTGTAACTTAACATATGGAGTATATGGTCTACTACCATTCTGCTTTTATAGTCTGAATATGTCATAATGTTTATAGTATCTTAGGGGAAAAAATATAATATATATATATATATATATTCTGCTGTCTGGTCTGTTCCTTTAGGCTTTGTACTAAATGAAACATAAACAGCATAAAATAAATATTTTATATAATCTCAAACTGTATGTTCAAATTTATCATTTATAGTACAGTATATTTTGAATTATAGTCTTAATGATTATTATATGAAATTGTTTTTGTGTGTTTTGCAAATTAAAAAATAAAAAAAGAACAATTAATTACAAAATTTAAAAAATTTTTTAGTAATAATAGTGGTTTACTTTAAAATAAATTTTTCATTTTTAATATTTCGCTAGATGTATAAATTTTTTAATAAATAAAAAGACGGTCAATTCCAAAAAATTTGGTTAAAACTTTGGTCGATCACCTTTTATTTCTGTTAAAATTTCAAAATAAACTTCAGCGACCGGACCTTCCTTTTTAGGCTACACGGTCGCCTATAAACAGTCCTTTAAAATACAGAAATAATCCAATTTAAGCATTAAAACTTGTAAAAAAAGTTGTAAAAAATTGGAACTGGTGATCTTTCGACGTCTTTAGTCATCCTTCTTCCATTCGGGAGTCTTGGATCCTTATATTTACTCAAGGAATGCGCTGTTAAATGTAAATCGTCCTTACTCTCCTCCTGGCGGCGAACTATTACAAAATTTTAACGGAAATAAAAGGTGATCGACCAAAGTTTTAATCAAATTTTTTGGAATTGACCGTCTTTTTATTTATTAATAAATTTTTCAATTAAAAAATATTGAAACTTCAGTTAAAATAAGAGTTAGTTATAGTATAAATAAAAATTCTCTAGAAGAAATGAGAAATTATAAAATCATATAATATTAAAAGTACAATACCTTTTAGTTAATTGTAATGAGTGAAATCTTATTTTTCTTAAGAAATAAGTTGAGTTAACATAAATATATAAAATACAAGGCTAAATTATGAATTTAGTTTTTATTTTTTGGTACATACAGCTATTAAACATTAAATACAAAATTGATAATTGTATAAATCAATCATATTTCTGTTGTATTAACCAATAAGTTATTATTTGATAAATAGATGGTACATGTTGCAAAGTAAGAAAGATAAAAAAAATGATAAATATAGAGGCCAGTTGGAACTTACAGTTTCCTTTATTATAAGTGAAACATATGCAACTAATGATTCTTCCAATATTTATTCAAAAAGTAAAACTGCTACTAAATTGAAACAATTAATGTCCCGTGCAGGTTAGTAGAGTATTAAGTCAGTTTAATGTTATATAAAATATCAATTAAACAAAAGTGAGATTTTCTTATTATTTGACTTCAGGCCAAATAAAATTACCTCATCTTCCAAGGCGGAGTTTTTCGTTAAAATCTGATAGTTCGGAACTACCAAAACAGCTTCAACAATTAAGAGAGAGACGTTTAAGTGAAATACCTTCAAGAAAGTCTGTATCTTCTGAAGAAGACATAGAAGAAGAAACAGTGCCCTCTCTTACTCATAGAAAGTATGATATATCAAGGTCTTCCTTAAAGGAGCAAGAGGTAAATATTAGCAATAAATTTTTTCAAATTGAATCGAAGATTAATGATAGTTCTTCTTAACAATAATTTAATTGGCAAGAATTGATAGTCATTATCTGTTGTTATTCAAAATCTAATTTAAAAGAGTACTTAAATAAGTGTCTGAATTATATTTTATTAATTCCTGATAATTTATATATTAAAATTTTTACTATTGTAATTAAATTCAAAACTTTTAAATTTTCTATAAAAGTGTTTTGAAAACATATATATCTTTTATTTTTTATTGAGGTTTACTTTGTTTTTTATTTTGATTAGTGTTAATTATTTCTATATTGTGTATTAAAATAATTTGACTTGCATATTTGAATTATAATCAATGTCTGAATTACACATATGTAATATTTCCTTTTTGTTTTAATTACATTTTCAGTTTTTAATTATAATATTCTATTTATTTATAGTACTAGGAGGAAAACTAATATTACTCTTAATATCAAAAATGAAGATAGAAAAGTCTTGGAACTAGAGATAAGGTTTTCATAAAAATTAAAATTATTGACATTTTAACAAAGAACTGACAAAATATTCTGTCAACTTTTTCAAGAATAATTTTAATTATTAATTGCAATCCAAAATAGGCATGATCTCTCTTTTTACTGTTATGAGAAATAGCTATGTGTATTTTATAATTGAATTATACAGGGTGACTTTAAATAATTATAAAGTCAGTGTTTATTAAAATATATTTCATTTTCAAAATGTAATAGAATCTATAGACATTATTTAATTGTTTTGTCAATGCCTGTTTTCAAACTGACATCCGTTCTGGTCCAGGCATTGTTGACAATGCAAAGCAATGGAATCACAAAACATTTTGTTTGATATTTGTGTACATTCTCGTTCAGTGGCTGCTCTCAATTCAGCAACTGTTGCAGGTTTCATAGCATAGACTTTGTCTTTTAAGTATCCCCATAGAAAAAGTCTAGTGGTGTGGTCTGGTGAACGCAGAGAGTGTTCTATGAAACCCCTTCGTCCAATCCACCTGTTTGGCAAGATCTCATCAAGGTAGGATCTAACATCATGATAGTAATGTGTGGGTGCCCCATCTTGCTGAAAATAAAACTCCTCATCTTCAAAGTCCTCTCTAATGTTGGCATGACAGACTGTCACAGGAAGTTTGAGTAAATGGGACCAGTCACAGTAGCATCAAAAAAGATTGATCCGATTAATCCTCTTGATGATAAGCTGCACCACACTGTAACTTCTGATAAATTAACATGATGTTCTACCATAAGATGCAGGTTATCAGGTCTCCAGTAGGTGCAATTGTGAGGTAGCAGGGGGCCACAGGGATGATCCCACTTACTCTGCACGGGTTAGTAAAACCCGCTCTCAGTTTGTCAGATGGCTTAGGAGGGCAAATCGAGTGGGGGGGGTAGTGAGGTCGTGACGAGGTGTCCGAATAACTACACAGGTTGAACAGTAACAACACATTTAATAAACAATTAAGAGATTATACATATCAAAGGAAAAAACATAAATGACACAAATATGAATAATAAAAGGTTTCTATTCTATATCTATGTTCTATCCTAAACTAAAGAATGAGAGAGACCTCGCTAAGAGGGATGTGTTGGAGAGAGAGAGACAATTTGGTCGAGGATTTACCTCCTGGGATTCAATCTCATAGTATAGGGCATTGATAGGACGCACTGGGCTCGGCGGTTCCTAATCGCAGTTTCCCAGGGATGGATGGTATGGCGGTATGGAGTTGGTGTCCCTTCCTGTCTGCTCGGCTATGTCCAACGTGGGTGTACTCTCTGTTGATCTCCGACTGTAGAGGTCTGCATGGAGATGTCCGCTGAGGGTGGCTACCTGGCGATGTCCTCTTTGGCTGTCTGCCTGGAGGTGCAAGTTCGACCCCTTTTTATACTTATCTTGGAGGGGGAATCATGGGGGAAGAAAAGCTAATGCAATTGTCAGCTCGACTTGCATATAGCTGTGTTTATGTTATCGTCATCCTTTCCTTCCAATAATTGACATCTTTCCATCATAAATTTGTCAAACTCCCTGATTTATTGACATGAGGTGACTCATGTCAGACTACATTTCATCCCCTTTGTAAAATTATTGCCTTATTTGGTCATTTAGATCAACTTTCTCATCGGTTCACTCGGACTTAGAGGGGAGTATGGGGTTATGTTGTATCCTCGTCGGTAACCTTTTGGTTACTCTCTATACAGTAACAGGTGGTTGTCACCGTTAATTGGCTACTTATCTGCACCTTATATTTACGTTGGACTTGGACGATCCCCTGGTGTGAGGGGAATCCTTCTTCAGATGATTAAAGTCACCTTCTAGGTGACGCAGTACACCATGTGTGAAAATTCATATTTGCGTCCGAATTCTCGCACAATTGTATCATTTAATTTGCTCCTAATCCAATGTAGCTCTTAATAAACTGTCTTTGTACTTCAACTATGTTTTCACACTTCCAGTATCAATTTAGAATGAATTTCCTTTGTTCAAAGTTTAGTCTGACTTCCATTATTAATTCTAATGAGTTTAACCTTGAAGTAAAAAAAATATATATCAATTGAGCTATCAGCTGTTTATTTTTTTGGGACACACCCTGTATATATATATATGGACTCTATTATACTAAGTTACCAAGTTACTATAATATATACAATTAAGACCTTTTTTTTTTTTTTTTTTTGACATATTCCAAAATGCATTTTGGCTATCATTGCTTAGCCTTCTTAAGTTGGATATAGGTCTCAAAACATATCCTAGACCTAATTGTATATACTATATCTAAATTGTATGTCTAAATTGTCTAAATTATATATACTATGGTAACTTAGTATAATAGTCTCATATGTATGATAAGCCAGTAAATTGAAATACAATATAATGATGCAACCATTTTGATGGTTATGGTTAGAGCACAGTAATTATGGCAGCATAACCATTTTGACTACTGTGATATTCAAAACTACTAGATTTAATGGCTTTTTGTTTTATTGGACTACTATATACTAATATTGACAAGAATTTATTTTTGTGAAATTTAGAATTTTAGGCTGTTATTAAAAAGAAAACAGGATTTTAAGTGCCAAAGTACAAGTTACTTGACTTTTGGTGATTAAAACATTATAGCTTATATTTATATCAATTAGAATATAATATATATAAACATAAATATATGCAGTAAATCTCTTCTTTCGCTCATGATTGCTTGATCCATAAACCATTTTCTATTGTGATTATATGAAAAGCCATATTTTTTGTTAGCCATTTTAATATGATATATTTCCAGGAATACAATTTCAATTACACTTAAGGATTATTTTATGAGAATCAGTTAATTATAAAAATGGACTGTATTATTACTGTATTTTTAATTAAAGCATTTGTGATTTTAAAAAATATTCTTGCCAAAATAAAAATTATATTTATTTTCAATTTCAGTAATTATTATTAGTAATTTATATTTTTTTGAATGATTTTATAAAATGTAATTTAACTGGTTTTTTTTTTCTTTCTTTGTAGTTGTAAAATTTTTTCTGAAAAAAATTAAAATATTTTAATTCTTTATTACACTAAACCAAACAATTGCCACAATTAATTGGGTTATTATAGCAATTGTTTGGTTTAGTATCAATGCATTGGGCTTTGGGATGTTTATTATATTCTTTATTGTAACTTAAAATTTATTTATATTTAGGAATTAGTATTTATTTCAAATGGTTCTAAACCAATTCAACGTACATATAGTATGCCTGGTTGCTCTCCAGAAAAATCTATTAATTCCAGTAATAAAACCGATAGGCGACAGCTGTCAGTATCTCCTGAAAATTGGAAGCAATTTCTATTGACAGAATCAGGCAAGTTTATATTTCCGTTATTTTTAACTATCCAAGTGTTATTTAAGTAATTTTAAATTAATATCCTTAATATTTTAAAACAGAACTGGTTTTTATACTTTATTATAATACTATAAATATTTACAATAAATTAAAAATACTCACTCAAATTATAATCTTGGTAATCCAACACTAGTCAGTTCTCGTGTATTACCAGCATCTTGATCTAAAGATTATGAAAAGTACCAAAAAATAGTCCACAGAAAACAATCTTTCTTGCCTCTAAACTTATGTCATTCAAGAGCAGTACATCTCACAAGAAAGCTTTTAAAATGTACTCCAATTGATCATAGTTTTTTGCTTAAAATATTATATATAGAAACTTTGGCTTCTATATATAATATTTTATACTTCGACATGACTTCAACAGTTAATTATTCCATTGAGAAATGCATTTAACTTCTTGTTTTTAATTTGATAAACATTTTTTTTATTTTTAATTTGTTCTATGATTTTTAATTAGGTATGTTATCTAATTGTTGTACTAAGGGAGACACTTATTGTCTACAAGACATTGCTTTTTTCTTTGAAAATAAATAAATAATTTAACCAAAACAAAACTTTTTCCTTTGTTATATTATAGATATTTATGTGATTTCCATAGTAGTAATTAAATATGGACAATGTGTTTGGTGATTCTTCTAATTTCTTTATAATCAATGTTCTTATTAGTTCTTAAAATTTTTCTTATTTCTAAAAGTTTCATTAAATGTTTTAGAATTGTTTTTTGATCCTAGTGTTTAAAAATATTGGGTATAATTAAAGTACAGTCGACCCCACCATAACACGGTAGATACGTTCCACTTTATAAGAATTTCACGTTGTAGGAATCCTTAAATACATGATCCAATCATAGCCCGGCTAGGATTACTTACCGAGTGTGCACCATTTGACAATGCCATTGCTTAAGCTTGTTTTTGTCGCTGAGAAGCGCATGGAACGGCGGGCACGTTTTCTGATCAGCGAATTTTTCGCAGAAAAATAACTTAACTTTGGAGACATCATTAATAGAAATAATTTTTATGGTCGTTGAATAAGAAATGTTTTTTTCAAGAAATGTATAAAATTACAGTATTGTTGTATTAGACTTACAGTACCTAATTTAGGCCTGTATACTGTACAGACGATAGTAAACTCAACTTACCCGCCTAAACTCTCCGTAGCGTGTAAGTAGTTCGGCTGCTCGTCCACTATTGGTCAAGATTCTACCAATCCTGTCGCGACATGAGTTGATGATGACGTTTTACCACATTTTATGAGTCTCTTTTAGTGTCTTTATGCGAATACGGTCGTAATTTTTTTGCCACAATATACAAATCCGCATTATATGAACCCACGTTATAGGGGGGTTGACTGTACAGTACCTCTATTTAATGCTATCCAGAGTGATATTTAGCTGTTCAAATACAATCAAATTTGGTATGGTGACATTTCAGGACAGATGGAAGACATTTCTTCAAAAAAAAAATTATTACCAAAATTTGATTATTATGGCACTTTTGGCACTGCAAACAACAAACATTTTATTTGTACAAAGCACTCATGCTACATAGAGATTTTGATGATGCAAGGGATACTGTTCAATATGATCCTGATTCTAAAAGTATAAAACCTGAAGGCAGTATGTTCACCAACTGTATATGTGTTGACTGTAATTGATCCACTGTGATGTTTCTCTCATGCAATATATAATATTGCTTTCAAAGCTACCAAATTCACAACATATCCTCAATAAATCATACTTTTTAAGTATCTCCTCGAATAAAAATCCTTTTTTGTTGCTTGCAGTGCAAAAAGTGCCATAGTGGCAAGTCTTAGAACCATTTATTTTTTCATAGAAATGTCTTGTGTGTCCTGCAATATCTCCATACCAAATTTGGCTTCATTTGGACTGCTAAATATCTCTAAATAGTATTGAACAGGAGTACTGTAACTATGATCATCTGGTACTTTTATCAGAGAGATTTTGAATTATTTTTGTTTTATTTTTGGAATTTATAACAATTGTTTTTATAAAAGTTGTTTATGTTGAATTATTTTAACATTTATTAAAATTTTTTAGAGGTTCAAGTGACTAAGTCAGATAGCAGTTTAATTGATGGCAAAGAATCATCAGCAGATTCTTTATCAGAAATAAAATTTACAATGAAGGAAAAGAAGGGTAAACTTCAATTACTTAAACGCTGTAAGCCATTATTACTAACCATTTAACATTTCAATATAGTATATTCAGCAAATTAAATATCATAAACTGTTTAAACATTTCTATTCACACAAAATTGTTTTAATCATATTTTCTATCAAGATAAATTTTCATAATTACAAAACAATTTTTATTAACTGTACTGAAATTAAATGTATAGTCTTATTTGATGTAATTACTATTAAATATTATGTTTTTGATTTTATTTTTTCAAAACAGCATTGTATCATTTGTCATTTCTTTTTGTGTGGCTATACCTGTTTGTACATACATTAGTTCAAGTAATTTTACAATGAATCTAGTGCTAGCTTACATTTCTTTCAGTTTGAAACATCTACATGTTTGGTATTATTTTCAAAGGCCAGTCACTTAACACTGCTGTTTTAGTGATTTGAGAAACTTTGCCACTACTCGTTTTAAATTTCAGTGAGGCTGGATGTTCTTTCCGGCTATTGGGGTTATCATTAATATGATAACCCCCAATAGCTTGAAAGAACACCCAGCCCAGTTTCCCCAATCACTAAAGCAGCAGCATTGAATGACTGGCCTTTTGAAAATAATATCAAGCTTGTGGATGTGTCAAATTGAAAGAAATGTAAACAAGCACTAGATTTATTATAAAATTACTTAAATTAATGTAAAATATAAAATGTGTAAAAGAAATGTGTACAAAGTGGTACCAATACTGATGAGGTGAGATGACTCCAAAATGCATATATGAATAAAGAAATATAGAGGGCAAATAAAAGGCATGCATTGTTCTACACAAAAGAAATGATATTATGAAAAGTGTATTAGTCACAGGCAAAAGATACCCTTGTTATAGCGTTGGATTATTTTCAAATACTCCAAATTATATAAAGTACTTGATATTTGTATTTGAAATACTTTTGGTATTTTGTTCAGCTCTGCTCTGATGTGATAAAATTAGAAAAAAAAAAAACAAATTTACTTATATATTTGTTTTTATGCATGTATAAAAATCAGCTCAATTAATTGTCAAAAAATATTATGTGAAATAAATTTAGAATTGTAAAATTTTCTTTAACACAAATAAAATATAATAGTGGATCTACTGTTTTTTAAGTAAAAGCAGTATATAAGTGAATAAATAATACAAACTTTAGAATTTCAAAATAATTTTAATATGATTTTGCTGAATATTCTATATAATTTCTGTTTTCTTTAATTCCATACAATAATCTCTATAATCTTCTTTTAAATTAATAAATGTAAAACTAACATTTGATCAATATTAATGATAAATATTTTATGTTGATTTTAAATATATGATCTTTAATCTTATTTCATTGAGAGCTTTTTATTAGTTGATTTTTATCTTCAATTTCAGATTATGCGAAATCGGTAAAATATTTTATAAAACTAAAACTTTATTGAATTAATGCCTTTAATAATGTATTAATTTTTAATAATTGTTAATTTTATTAATGACTTAATGATGATTATAAGATTTTATTAAAATAATTTTATTAAATAAAGCTCAAAACAGAATTAATTTTTTAGTAATTACTTTTTTAAAAGTTATTTTGTTTCTTTTGCTATATTCAGTGTAAAATCTGATGTACAAATTTTTAAAGCTGTTTCTGGAATTATATGAAGCTGATTAATTTCAAAATTAATGGAGCAGATCTGCTCTATTAATTTTGACCTGTTAAGAAAATACAATTCATAAATGCTAACGATTATCTAAACTAAAAAAGTAAACCTGTTCTCTAACTGAATGCATCTTTTTCTCTTAAATCTGATGACCAAAATTACTTCTTTGTCAAAATTTTAAAAAATTTGGACAATGAAAATAGTAAAAGTTTTTTACGATGTGTATCCAATTAATCTGTTACTACAAAAGCAGAGGATTTGTCATTCTGTCGTATTTATGAAAAATCAAAAACATTCTAAACTTATTATTAATCACATTTTTAAACACATTTAATAAAATGTGATCTTGTTACTTTCAAAATATTGCTTTGCATTATCATGAAAGTGTACAAAACTTTGCACTACAGTAGTAATAAATCAAAAAGTCTATTGTAAAACTCTTTGGACTCACTTTTGGCCATCTTTGACATACATGTAAATTGGAAATACAGTTATTGAAATAGAATGCATTTGAAAATAATAATAATAACTCTCCTGTGGTCACCACCTAGTCATGGTGGGAGAGCCCATTAATTTTACTGAACCATAGAGCAATGCAGGCTGGAGCACAAGCTCCTGGTAGGGACACCCATGCCAGTAAGGTCTATGGGGAGAAATGAAGCTGAGTGACCATACCCACATTCTGTGGAGATATTTATCATGGTAGTAACCAGATCAAAGTGTGATACCGGCTCGGACGTCACCCGGGTTAACAAGGTCCACGTTCATGGGTTAGGCAGAGGCTCACGTTCAAAAAATAGGCCGCAATCTCCCTTGGTTACTGGTGGCGAAAGCAGTGCCAGCCCAAGCATGGCTACTGCAATGTCCTCAACAGATGTGAGGAATCAACCTAGCCTTGGTGTTTCTGTGGCAATGCATTCACAGACCACAAAGGCTGGAAAACCACGCCAACAGATGAAATGGACATCAGAAATGAACGAGTTTATCATCTGTACTTACTACACCATCACAAGACTCGAAACAAACATGACAGCATACGGACAACAACTACACCATAGATTCACACAATATCCTCACCTCACTGTCACCGAACAAAGGGTTGTTGATCAAAAAAGAACAATTATACACAACAACCTTATCCCACAAACAACACTTGAACTTATCAAACAACAGGTTGCTGATCAAATACATCAACAGACAGAAACATGTAACATTATTAATGAAGATCACGTAACCTGTCAGGATAATCCAGCAACAAGCATTGATAATAGCACATATACAACTACTAGTAATGATACTACAGGCACTTCCTCATCCATCACTCATAACTTTGGCACCCACGTGCCATCACATGCCCCCAGCACAGACATATGCAGATATTGTTAAAGGTCCCATACATACGTCCAACAATAAGGTAGTGTTAATCTAAGGAAAACAATAAAGCTGAGGAAGTTATGGATAAATTAGAGAAGAACATAGATCCACGTAATATCGGGGTCAGAAATATAAAGACAATTAAAAACAGCTTTTCGCTGTTAGCTGCAGCGATACCGAAAGAGCTAGTAGACTGACTGAAGAACTAAAGAAAGAAGCCGAGAAAATAATGGATAAACGTAATATCGGGCCTTTAATAAACGAAAACATTGCGCAGTATGCGACCCGGGGGCCCCCTTCTGAACCGGTATCTCTTGCCCTTGCTAAAGACAGTCCCTTCTAACTGAAACGAAAAAAAAAAAAAGAAAACCACGTAGTATCTCATTCCCGTTTACTGTCGGTTGCTACTACAAATGTCTGTTGACGCTAAAAAAGAAAAAACCAAAATCTATTCTTTCCGATTCTCTTTTAACAGAGCGCGCGTATATGTATAAGGTCGACAAACACACTCACTGGTCGTCGGCCTCCCTGTCGTATCTGTGGAGCCGTCTCTTCATCAGCAACCTCAGGACCTTGGAGATGGCCAGAGGCTGGCGGTCAGTAGCCTCCTTCCACATGGTCGATTCAGTCTCGCTTGTCGCTCCTCCTGTTCAAAAAGAGACGGAAATGGACACTTCGTACTTTCACGCGAACCAACATAGCTCCAATTCTGCAACATAGCTCCAATTCTCCAACATAGCTCCAATTCTGACCTAAAGCGTCTAAAAACCACTCCGATCGACCGTTTCCTAGCAGCCTACCTAACTGCGCACTTTACTTTTGTGCCAAATATTTGAGAGACCCATACTTGAACTGTTCTGATAAGTTATTATAATTATGTTTGTCTTTCCTGAATTTCTAAATTCTGAAATCCTTTTTTAAAAGTTATTTTGTTTCTTTTGCTATATTCAGTGTAAAATCTGATGTACAAATTTTTAAAGCTGTTTCTGGAATTATATGAAGCTGATTAATTTCAAAATTAATGGAGCANAATAGTGTAAAAAAATTCTAATTCTGAATATATTTGTATTTTTACCTCTCATGAAATTTTAATAATAATTTAAAAATAGTAAAGAATTTTATAGAAAAAAACATAAATTTTCTTGATCAAGTACTTATATAATTTGAAATTTATTTATAAAATAAATTTATATTTATAGAAAATGAAAAAAACTGAATATTAAATTATCTATTTGTTCATTTTTTTCAATGATAGCAAATTTAATTTAGTAACATTCTAAAAATATTTAAAAAATTAGGGAAATATTTCAGAACGTAAGAATATACAAATAGTTATATTTTTCTAAGCATTAAGGTCATAGAACATTTTGAATTATCGGATATAGATAATGATTATTGAAGAATAATTCATTTATTTCTTTGAATACTTCTATGTAAATTGTTTATACGTAGTGTACGTCTTTTTAGATAGTAGAAGACATTCTGTCCAACTTACAACTGATTTGAGTGAAACAATTCTTGAAAGAAATGATTGGATAAACAAAGCATCAGAAATAGAACCAAATTTAGATTACATTTCCAAAGATGAATTGCACATGTATAAAGCAATGAATCGCAA
The DNA here is from genome assembly GCF_000671375.1 of Centruroides sculpturatus. NCBI lineage: Eukaryota > Metazoa > Arthropoda > Arachnida > Scorpiones > Buthidae > Centruroides > Centruroides sculpturatus. The sequence goes on along the minus strand of NW_019385111.1, from coordinate 56,342 downwards.
GGTACGTTTTATTTTTTTCTAACGATATATTTTAATTTATAAATTTAATTTAATTTTTTTTTCTCTCAGCAATTAGTAGATTTAGTGGTTAAACAACAGCTGTTACTATCTAGGCAGAAAGATAAAATTCAAGATTTAGAAAATTACATCGATGACCTTCTTGTCCGAGTTATGGAAACATCACCACGTATTTTGCACATATCCTACAAGACTTCCAGTTTGGAATATGTAAGGTATATATAACATAATACATAATGCATGATCATCTAAAAAAATATATTTATTGTATTGCCTTTGTATGGTGGCCATTAATGACAAAATGTAATATATATTATAATTTGTCATATATCATAAATGAAATGTATTTTTCCCTATTAAAAGTAGCTTTATAATAAGAAGGTTATATAGTAACATATTCTGACTCTTTGATGATATATAAGTAAAAGAAATAAAATAAACTCTCAGAAATTAAGAAATCTTGTTTATTTTACATGAATGATTTTGAAATCAAGACAATTCAGCTTCAAATATTCTTAGATCTAAATTTTAACATCCATACAACAGTCTTTAAATAGTTGCAATAATTTTAACAAGTAACAACTCTGACCTTTGGCATAATATAAAATAATGTAATCACATTTGTGATAAATATTTAACTTAGTAATATATTGAGAAAAGAAATATTAAATTATTGGCCCTAATTCTAGTAAATTGCAATGAGATTAAATAGAATACGTTGGTGCTAAAATAAATATAAACATTGCTATTTCAAGCAGAGTGCCTGTATCCAGATCCATGGATCTATTGGTTGAACATTCATTTTATTTATTAATTGATGGAGGTATTCAACATTTCTTGGAATTGGATAGAAAATTTTTAAGAAATGCTTAATGACTTAACTATTAAATTTTAACAGATAATTCTAAAAGAAAAATTTTAATTTGAACACAGTTGCCACAGAAATATAATCATAGCACCAATGAAATGTGTATTATTTTTCTCTTCTCGTTTAATATTATTTTTAAGTGCTAATCAGCAATCAATCAGATTTTTCAAACATTAAACTTGACATCCTCAAACTTACACATGTATATTTTGAGCTTACTCATAATGTTTAATAGGGATCTTTTGCAAGCAGGAGAGACAAACTAACAAATAGTTTGTTCTTTATATACAAGATAGACGTTTCTTAAATTGTAATTGTTAGTTCTTATGTTGTTCTGATTGGTATTGATTGCTCTGGAAGAGAACAAAATGATTGGAACATCATATCATTTTGTGAACATCTTTAGCCAGTACTTTTTCTATATTCCTTCTAGCTTTGAAGATCTCTTCCATGTTTTAGGAATCTTTCTTTTAGGCTCACACATATGCTTCCTATATAAGACATATAATGGGATCTCTTTGTGCATGCATCTACAAAACATTAAATAACGATGGGGACATAACACACTCTTGTTTTGCACTTTCCTCAATTGTGAACCACTAAGACACTTTACTATCCATGCATACATATGCTTTGCTGTTTTCATACATTGCTCTTACACCTCTAAGTAGTTTACCTCTCACTCCATAATCACATAATACTTGCTCCAGTTTCTCCTTATTCACTCAATCGTATGCTTTCTCTAGATCAGCAGTTCCCAACTTATTTTTATATAAAAAAAATACTTAAAATATCATGAAACGATTGCAATGCAAAACTCTAATAATTTTTGACTGATATGCCCACTTGTATGCTGTACAACATATTACAGATGATGGTAAGTTTTATCATCATCTGTAATATGAGTTTTACTATTTTACCTTAAGTTTTACTATTTTTATGGTTTTCATTATCTTATCAAACATTATATCATGATTTCTGTTTGTTCCATTACTGATAAATCAGTCCCCACTGTTTATGAAGCTGCAAATAACTCTTAGCACATGTTTAGGATATCATCAGAGGACTCGATCCAAGATTATGACAATTATACCTCACATCCCAAATCTACATTGGCACATTCATACATCACTAGACTCGACGGATTTAATTGTGGAACCCCAAATTTTATTGTCAGATCCCTAGGGTTCTGCGGAACACAAATTATCAATAGGAACCCGTGCTCTAGATCAATAAACACTGCAAACACTTTTTTGCCCACATTCAAACATTTCTCTAGAATCATTGACATCATGAAGATCTGGTCCATACATCCCTTCCCTTTCATAAATCCACATTGCACTTTCCATATTTGCTTTGCAGTCAGCCTCTCAACTCTGTCAACCGACATTTGTGCAAACACTTTTCCAGATATGCCACAGAACTTCTTGTCTGTCTAATCTGTTCTTTCACTCTTTCCTTTATATATTGGAACAATCACAGCATTTCTTCAATCACATGGCACAGTGCCCCTTATCCTAACATAAGTTGCAGAGTCGGAGCATCCATTCTTCCACATTTTTTCCCCCATATTTTAACATAACTGCAGTCACACCATCCAAGCCAGGAGATTTGTCATTTCATATTCTTCTTATTGCATTAATAATGTTATTAATCCTCAACTAGCATGGTAACATTTTTTTCTTTTAAGTTGGCATGATATGGTCTCAGAGTACTTAGTTTAATATGTGTTTAGGATTGCAACAATCATAATTAAAAGGGTTTATTCAATTTGAAAGATAAGAATATGCATTAGTAAACTAAAAAAATTGAGCTTATTGCTTATATTATTGATTATTGAATTTTGTTCTAATAATGTCATAATTATTAATTTTTTTTACAAAAATTTGTTGTGTTTAATGTCAACATTAATTATAGATTTTATCACTATCATTTAAAGATATTATTAAGTTATTCACATTTATTATTATGTTTAAATAGTATATTATAATTATTTTGTTTTTAATTTTTTTTTTTCAGATAAAAATTGGATATTTGTATAGTCAAATGCTATTTTAGATTTTCTGAAATTGGACGTAGAATCTCACTTGGCATGAGAGTTAAGTTATTCGAACCATCGTTTATTCAAAATAAATAAAATAAAAGACTATTTCTTTATTAAGATTGCTTAAAGAATCTCTAAAAATTTTATTTAGAAGAAAATTATTTCTGTACATTAGTCTTCAATACTTAACTTTATTAATAAAGTTTTAATATATATAAAAAAAAATATAATATGGCAATTGTTTTCAAATATATTAATATGTTGAACTTAAAACTAATATTTAATACTACTAAACAGTTCAATAAAATCTTTGTTATACACCATCCAACTACAGTAGACCCACGGTAATCCGACAAACATTTTGCAAGGTGGTGTCGGATGATCGAATTTGTCGGACTATAGAGTACTGCCACGACCCCTTGTAGTCCGGAACTTTTTTGAAAAGGAGCATCTTTTAATCTGACAAATTACATACTTATAAAAATGGTAAGATCAAATCTATATGTACTACATAATATACGATACGGGACTTAGTGAATTAAACAACACAATAGATAGCGTAGGGTTTATTATAAAATTAACATCATTAACACTATAGCACTTGCAAAAAAATAATAACTAAACATATTGATGTCAATCAATTACATACAACAAATGTAAGTATTTCCAAGGTACATACTATGTATGATCTTAATTTGAAAATAAATAAACAAATAAATTTATGGTGCATGCAAATATTCATCAAATTTCTTTTGTTTTACATTGGCTAAATGCGAGAGTAAGGCCTCGTCTCTCAGTCTCCTCAGAAGTAAAAGTTCATTGTACGATGCGCATTCTCTTGCATACCGAGCTGCATATAGGCATGTCGGGTTATAGGGGGTGCCGAATTACCGCAGGTCTACAGTATCCAGAAAGCACTAATAATTATCATATCCTCATTTGATAATATCTTTAATTCAAACTGTATTAATTGGAAAACTCACTAATTACTATAGTTTCCATTTGAAAAAAATTCAGTATTTGTAGAGTACACTAGAATATTTTTGAATTTTTATTAACTTTATACAAGATGATTTGTAATTAAAATATCTTATTCGTTACCATCTAGAGAGTTACTTAGCAATCCAAATGCAATCAAATTTGGTGCAATGACATTTCAGGACACACAAGGTGTTTCCTTAAAAGAAAATTAATACCAAAATGCACTTTTAGTACTGTACATAATGAAAAGCAGGTTTTATTTGCGAGGACACTTAAAAAGTGTAGTTTTCAAGGACATGTTACAAATTTGATAGCTTGAAAGACAGTATTGCATGCTGTTAAACAGCATCAGAGATGATCATTTATAGTTGGCCGTCAAACACATTGTTCATCACCTTAAATGGAGACTAAATTGGGCTCTAGACTCCATATAGCACAAGTATCTTGTATAAATAAAATATTTACAGTGTGAAAAGTGTCCTAATGACAAGTTTTGGTTTTTTTTTTTTTTTTAAATGTCTCCATACCAAATTTGGACTGCTAAATACCTTTAAACAGCATTGAATCGCTTTAAATAGCATTGTACTTTGTCACAATCACCCGGTATATCAGAAAATTACCTTATGACAATGTTCTATCAACATAATATGATCATTTTATTGTTGGCTTAAATAAACATTTTGGGATTTTTCTCTGGACATCATTATTAACTTTTCATAAGAAACCGAAATTACGATCAATTGAAAATATAAAAAATAAACATGTATGGTTACGAGCCGGGCAAATATTTCCCGTTAGCCAACCGTCTACTAGAGTCCAGGGACCATCTGGACTCTAGTAGACGGTTAGTAGTTACTTCAATAACTACTATTACAAAATATCTTCACTTGTATAAAATCAATGCATTTATTTATAATTTTCCATTCCTCCTTTGGAAATCATATGTAGTTTAAGTCGTACTGTAATTTGTATAATTTATAATCAATCTTTCAATTTAAAATTATCAATTATGCATTTCTCTATCACACATTTAACAATTTTAAAAAGAAAGGAAAGATAGACTTGTGGAAAGATCTTTAGACTTGTGGGCATCTTGTGGTACAAACTATGATAAATTACAGAGCTGCGGATCTGATTCTAAATAGATGTTTACTTGTAGCTAATTGTTTTATTACATCAAAAGGATTTAAAGACTACATAAATTGTTTATAACTCTCTTTTTTATGTAGAAAACATTGATTTAGTATAGAGCATTAGAAACTTTATCGTTTTCCAATAGTGTTATAATGCAAGGAGATCAATTATTTTTTAAATAAGTTTATTAATCGAGATATCTTAAGGTATATTTCGTTTCTTTAACATTAATTTAAATACGATTTAATCTTTATTTTCGGTCCCGGTATTTCAGTAACAATGCATTGTTTATTTTTAATCTAAATAATATAATTTGTGTAAGTAATTCTAATAATTGAAAATTATTATTACAATTAATGATACTTTAATCTAATAAATTAACAATAGGAACAAAATTTTTTTCATATTCTGACTTTATGATGGATAACGAACGGATAAATTCTGATTTTTCAACGCGATTCAAATACGATACTTGGAAGGTATAATACAGTCGACCCCTCTATAACACTGTTGATAATTCCGTTTTATATGAATTCCGTGTTGTACGAGTCACTTAGATTTTACAAATACGTGTGCCGGACTGTGAGCGACTCACGTATTTGTAAAATCTAAGTGACTCGTACAACATGGAATTCATATAAAATGGAATAATCAACAGTGTTATAGGGGGTCGACTGTAATTCTAACTTGTATTAATTCTAGAATAATTATAAATAATAATTTAAAAAATCTCATTTAACGAGGTGTCGGATTCTTATTTTGGTGGTCAAAGTTATCCACTTCCAGAATATCGTCCTTCGTTTAGGGAAAGATACGAGTGGGGAGAGTTGCCTATATTGATAGTATTGAAAGACGAGACAATGGGCTGCTCGATCAGATGGCTGGTAGGTTTATTATTCATTTTAAATTACACGCAACGATTGTTAATTAATTTATTTGCTTAGACACCCGTTGGTAATTTGGACTACGATTATTTTCTTCCGATATTCTTTGATGGCTTGCGAGAAGAATGTCTTCCGTATTCGATAGCGGCCTACATTGGTTTGCAGGAAATGTTAAACGAAGGAGGCAATAAAGTCGTACAGGCTTTACCATTCGTTATACCGTCATTATCCGGTAATTATAATTACCATGTACTGTACTATACAGTCAGCCCCGACTATTATGTCGCCTATGACGTTTACTTCTTTACGTTATTTAATACGAAAACTTTTTCGGTTTATTTTATGTCGACTGACGTTAAATGTTTAATTTGGTAAAATTTCTGTAGAAACTTTATACGGTCAAAACAAAGAAACAATCAGTAAGGCTTTGATTGCGCTTCAACATCTATACGAGAAAACGGGACCGGCATTATGGCCTTATTATAACAAATTTATTCCTATTTTGAATCATCTGAAACTGCAGTCTGGTATGAAAATATTTTAATGATACTTTGAAATTAATATAGAGTGTTTTATTAAATAAATTGATCGTATTTTTTTACAGAATATAAGGAGACCAGAATCCACCCCAGACAGTCGACCAGATCGGCTTTTGATTATCTTGTCTTAGAAACTCTCGCCTTATTAAAATCTTGAAATTATTTTCCATTAATTTGATTTCTTTAATAAAATTCTAAATTAACAACCAAAATTTAGTAGCGTAATTATTCCTTTTATACAAGGCACCTCCCCCTCCTCCACACCGGCAATGTGCCACAGGAACGAAATGAAAACTAAGAACTTATAAACGTCAATAAACTCATCACTGCGTATTCCATCTGCAGGGGAAAAATGAAAGGTTTTAGCTTTTATTATATCCACTTACAGTATACGGATTCGATCTAGTGTTTAATAATCTCCAATCACACGTGTCTGTCGCGTGGCGATGGCTCAGAGTGTCGCGTAGTATTAAATCGTTTAATGAACTGTTCACTATTCTAAATGGGCAAAGATCATTTGGCTAAGAGGGCTTATTTTCTAAAATCATGCCCATCGTGGGTCTGACTACGTCCACAATGGAGGTTACCGGATGGTGAGTCATATTCGTGACTGCCCATTAAAATTACTGTTTCCGACCAGGAACCTCAGATAGAAAACCTAATGTATTCTTTTCCTCCGATTCTGTGTCCTGTTCTCCGGTTTTTGCTTATACAGTAACGTACTGTACTGTATAGTACAAACTGTTTATAATGTATATATCTCTATATATTATATATACGTGTTTTAAAATAATATGGGAAGATACAAACAATATTTTTGTATCTTCCCATATTATTTTAAAACACGTATATATTATATATACGTGTTTTAAAATAATATGGGAAGATACAAACAAAAATATTGTTTGTATCTTCCCATATTATTTTAAAACACGTAGTGTCAATGGAAATTTAATACAATTGAATAATATGGTTTTCGATCCAGCAATCGTCAGAAAAAAACCAGTCGGTGCCGACCCACAGAGCAATCGTAACGGTTGCTGTTGTCACGACAACCGCCGTTCACCGTTAAAACCATAGTGCTTTGAGTTCAGATTAATTCTATTATAATGCATTAGACAACTTAAAAATTGCCAAATATATCAATGTTTAGTGTAAAGTTTAAAAGTAACGATATTTTGATGCTCGTTTCATAGCAGTATGCATTTTACTGTTAATATTTTTTCTTTAGTTTTTTTTAAATTAATAACTTAATTCATAAAAGAAAATTTAAAACATCCTCTAAGTATAATCTTATTTTCTTTCGTGTGAAATGTCCGAGATAAAGTTTGTACGTAACGTCGGTCTGTCCGAATAACTTCCCGTTGTCGTTAGAAATAAAAAATTAAGGTTATTCGGTTGATTTTAAAGCGTTAATAAAAGGAAAATAATATATCTATACAAAAGACTCTACAAATAAAATCATAAAAGTTCAGTAAACAAGTTCTAAGCAATACAACTTCAGTATTCTGGTTGATTTGTCGGGAACGATTACATCTTTTTTTAAAGATTCACTACAGATGACGCAGGGTTTCTCACATTTCCTTCCATCTCAACAATTCACTCCAGCCTCGTATCTAAAATATTTCTTTCTTAAATCTCGGCCAATCAGAGAATCCGTCTATCTATCGACCCGTAAAAACAAACATGTGACTGCCTGAGCTCAATTCTTCCTTTCAAACATTGTATTTCTCCAATCAGAGCAGCGCTTGTCTATTGTGAAGCTTACTTTCACGTCCGCTTCGTTCCAACCTATCCCGTTCTTCCTTTCAAAGATTGTATTCCCACCAATCAGAACAGCGCTTGTCTATTGTTGAAGCTTACTTTCACGTCCGCCTCGTTCGACTCTGTCCCACGTGTTTCCTTTGTGATTTCGTCCAACGCTAAGGGCAATAAATCTTGTTTTCTCTTATCTCATTCGTGCACCTGGAAGTAATTTCTACACAAAAGAAGTTCTATGAATAAACTGGCATTTGAAGAGTAAAAGTAACATAAAAACAGATAATATAGCAGCGTTACGTTTATTCTTTTGTTAAACTGTATGTAATAATTATCGTAGTCGAAACTGAACTTTGCACTGTTTTGAGTATACTACAATATAATTAATTAAATTAATATTAATACTTTTAAAAATTATTCCGACACAAATCACGTTTTTTGCCATAGATCAAAATCTATAATTGTTACGACGAGTTTGACTTGGCTGTTATAGAAGGTACACGACAGCTGGGCCACAAAAACAAAAATTTTTGCACGTTAACAAGCATACTATTTCAAGGATATATATTTTTTTTTGTGTGTAAATATTGGTAAAAAATATATAAATATATACACGATTAAGACTTACGAAGTATGAGCTATATATTATGAACTTATTTCCGATTTAGAGAAAGGAAATGTTTCGGAACAACGTGTTGTAGCGAGGTTAATTATTGTTCAGAAGGGATTAATAACAAATATTTTAATTTTTATTTTGTCATCCGTAAGAAAAGTTTTCTGTGATAAAAATGAATAACTAATTTAAAAATAAAATGAAACCTTAGAATTCTATTGGGAGATTCAAAAAAGGGCAACCCGACGACAAAGGGAAGGCATACGGCTGTAACGAATGTTTATAATTGAACTCGATAATAATCGAGTTAACCGTTCATCTTAAGTAATTATTTATGAAAAGTTATATAGTGTTAGAATTGATTTTGGGATAATACTTATTCCAGGTTATTACTTATTTCCATGAAGTTACATTAGAATTATCTAAAATAGTGCTTCTCAAACTGTTTTCACTGACCAGTTTTCTTTTATTCCAATCTCTAGTGAATCAATCTTTTTATAAAATTAAATTTAAAAATATTTATAAAACAGAAGTCAAATTCATTTTTTTAATAAAGTATATCACTAATATCATATTTCATATTCATATTATGGATCAATCTAAGAAATGAAACTCATTTTCCGTCAGAGAGAGGGGGGGGGAAACGGAAAACAATCGGCGAAGTAATTATAAATGATATACAGATATTTGGGTAACGAATTGTGCAAATTTGAATGATTATTTAATTAAACGTTTCATTAAATTTTTAAGAATAACACCGTGCTTCGTATTATACATTGGAAAATGTATACAGTATTTAAGACCCTAATTAGTATTCAATTCGACCCGATAATGACTTTAATTAATGAAAGAATTTTACCATAACAATACATTACATAGACGAATATTTTATATTTATTATTAACAGAAATTTGTAAACAAAAACATGTTTTTTTTCATTCAATTTCAAATAAATTAGCGCAATCTTAGAGAAGTTTTATACTGTAATATCAACCAAGTCATAGGGAAATCAAGGAAACTTTCTAACAGTAAATATTCTTGAATTTATTTCGGAACTATGATTTTAAGTTAAAATCTAGCAAATTTTGATAGAAATATCTTGTAATTTTTAAAAAATTATCACGTATTTCTTGATTTAAATTAAATTATTAAGCTGCTTAATATTAAAGATGCCAACTGGAAGTATGAATCATGTTTAGATAACACGTGAACTTAGAGGTTGCACGGATGCTTGGTGTCCGCTAACAGAAAGCGTTGAGGATGACATTATTTCCTCTCTCGTTTTGTTTTCAAATACAATAAACTAATGACGAATTCGGATGGCTGCTCTGCCGAACAGCGGGAGTGGATTAATCACAACATTCCTTCTAAAAGAGATTAATCGACTAATCACAGTAGGCGATGGATACAAACAATTGCTCTACACTGACCAATAATAGGAAGGAGCGAGCAGAATATTCTATGAGAGATCAATAACAGACAAAATACAAAATTTTTTATTGTTTTCTTTACTAAAATTATCGTTGTTTTCTATTGAAATGAGTTAAACGAGTAAAAAAAAGATTTTGTAATTAACAAACATATTTATCCATCTTACATTATTTATTTTTACAAGTAAATAGAAAAGTCCCGAAGGACAATTGATATCTACCTCCCAAAATTTAACAAATATACATAAAAATAAAGATAACAATTATATAAAATTAAAAATATATTATCCTACATTATACATTAAAACAAAGTATAAACGTTGTTCGAAATAATTTCTTTTCGAAGAATTACTTTTCTTTGATGTGCTTTGTTAACCGAAAGTTTGTTCTAGCGGTGTTGATTGTTCGGTCGAGTACTGAAGTACAATACAACTGTAATTAACGCGATTTCAGATAAACGGATTTCAGATAAACATCGAGGGATTAATTGACTGTATATTTCATATAATGTACTGTACAATACATGTTTTGGTAGAAATTACCTAAAATAAAAGGTAAATATTTCGAATTCATTTACGGTTCAGTTTAATATACAAAGAAGCTAACAGAATAATTATATTGTAGTCTAATAAAATTCGTATTTTTAGTATAGATTATGAGTTACTTATTACTATGGCATATTGGTATAAAAGACATCCTTTATTTTCTTACGTATCCGTAAAATTTTGTTTTCTAAATATTTTATTCTGTTTTAAAATGTGTCATTATAGTTCTTTGTTTACACGTGTTTATCTTTCATAGAGTAGTAAAGTATTTTAGTCTATTCACACGCTTCCCTAGAGACCTCTCATTGGTCTATTTAATAACCAATAGCAGTTTGGATTGTAGACTCCCAATCCTTACTGTTATTGGCTGATTCTAAACCAATGAAATCATCCGAAAGCAAATTAGCGAATCAAGGCGCAGTATTTGAAAGTTCAATCCTTCAGTTTTGTATAAATAGGATCCGAACAGTGGTAAGTCCATCTTTATTTTCGGATACGAGTAGCGAGTTAAGATGCCGCCTGCACCGAGTGGTAAAGCTGTTAAGAAAGCCGGGAAAGCTCAGAAGAATGTTCGTGCTGGAGATAAGAAGAAAAAGAAGAAGAGGAGGAAGGAAAGTTTCAGTATTTATATCTACAAAGTTTTGAAGCAAGTCCATCCGGATACTGGAATTTCTAGCAAAGCTATGTCTATAATGAATAGTTTTGTCAACGATATCTTTGAAAGAATTGCCGCAGAATCCTCTCGTCTCGCACATTACAACAAACGATCGACTATTACTAGTCGAGAAATTCAAACGGCCGTTCGTCTGTTGTTGCCAGGAGAATTGGCAAAACACGCGGTTTCAGAAGGTACTAAAGCCGTTACAAAGTATACCAGCTCCAAGTAATTCTTCGATGAATACATCAAAACGGCCCTTTTCAGGGCCAACATATATTGGTAAAGAGTAGCCTGATCTATCTAAATAGGAGTTTAATAAGACATGGTACGAAACCTACGAGCAAAAATGATCTATATATTTTTAAGGTAAGCAATTTCCCCGAAATTATAGCATACAAGAATATCAATTATTTTTAAAGTTTGAGAGAGAAATCTAACAATGTAATTTTTCTCTCACAATTTACTTTCAATTTGAGGGTAGATGTTAATTGATGAAAAAATGCTAACAAAGAACAAAAATAATAGATAATACCATTTGATTTTAAGTTATTTATCCTAATTTTGATTGCCAAGCAAAATTCAATTTCTGAAACTTTCCTGTTTGTTAATAAACTTTTTTTCTAACTTTATGTGTATAGTAAATCAAGTGATTGTTTTATTTTGTTAATATGCCACAATATAAGGGTCAGGGTAAGTTGTGGAATTTAAAACAAAAATTTGAGTAGGAACTCTAAACAAGTTACTGAACTGATATTCTGATATTTTCTCAATTTTTAAAGTGCTTCTCAACTTTATAATTAGTGTTCTACAGCCTCAGGATACAGTACTTCTATTACACAAAGCATTAGTACCAATATATTCAAAAATTTATAAGCAATTCCATGTTTACTTTCTCAGGAAAGAATGAAGCAATAAGCTAATAAACTTTAATATATTGAATTAAAAAAAAACATTGAATTGTCTATATGAATATAGCAATGGGAATAAATTTGAATAAAAAAAACTTTAAAATTTTTTCTTTCTTGGAACACTTGATGTAGGTTTGCAGAAAACTGGTTAATTATGAACCACTGATTTAAAGACACTACTGAAACTAGTCTTAACAGAAAACTTTACTAATGACTAGACATTATTATGTGTGGTTGAATCTACCAAAATGTATATCTTGTGGATCGAAATGGTTTAAAAAGATGGCCCTTTTTTCAATTTTGAAAGTTTTTTCTGGGTTTATAACCGATTGTCTTCATGATACATTTACAAAACCACAAATTAAACTAACCGGCGAGTGTAATACATAAATCAGTCAAGATATTGACATCATTAGCTCTTTATAATGCATTGGAAAAATTCAGTTTACTGTTTCTTGATTTTCAGTTTAGACTAAAAGAACTTTGTATTAATTGGGAATGGAAAATGAGCCAATTAAGTATGAATTAAAATAAGGATGGATGATTGTAATAATTTATTGGTGGGTTTATATCAGAAGTCTGATGTATGTTTGTTTTATAAATCAGCTTCCCAGTCTGGATCAGTATGCTGCTTAAAGGTTGCTCTGTTTCATATCAAAGACAGTCTACTTTTAAGCAATAAAAACTGTTACACCTTAAAAACACACCTTACTGGCAGCATTGCTAGGTTGTAAAGAAATTAATTTGTGAATAAAGTTATGAAAAATCTTGATTTTTGAGAGATTTTTGACAAAAATCACAAAAAATCCTTTTTATTGAACAATTCATTTTTGACAAAAATCACAAAAAATCCTTTTTATTGAACAATTCATTTATTGCATGTTTTAAGTTTATAAAAAATTGTACAGGTATTAATAATTGTCTAATTGTAAATTGATCTATTTACTTTTTGTATCATATCTGAAGTAATAGGAAAATAATAGTAATAGTTTCTATTGTTGTTTGGAACTATTGTACTGTAATTCCTTATTCAAAATTTAATCTTTTGAAAATTTGAAAAATCAATTTCTTTGAGCCAATCATTCATCTTCAAGTTTCTGAATTAAATCTGGATCTAATAAATTGAGGAATAATAATCAATTTTTTCAATGAATTTGGTTTTTCTAGTAACTATTTGAGGATCTAAAAATTGGAGATCTTCCTTTTAAAAAAGATCAGTATTTGAAATATGGACAATATTCAATGTAAAACTTTCGTACTAAAATTTTAATGATTTAGCTTGACTAAGATTTTGTAAAAAAGTAAACATTTCAGGAATTAACTTCTGCAGAAAAATACATATCAATAATTATAAAAATATTTTGAAGATTTTTAATCAACTTTGCAAATTCATTTGGATATTATTGTGTTAGCTTTTAGTAATCCATGATGGTTTTTACCGTTAGTTATTTCTTTATTATATGAATTTTATCTTGTTTTCACCTTTCAAATGTTTGGTTGCTTTATCATGTTTGTATAATTTCCTTTATCTTTGTAATCATAATATGCTTTGCACCTGAAACATACATATTTTAGGTGTGCAAATACCAATAAACCAATACACTTGATTATCTTACCTAGCAAAAGATAGTCCTTTCTTGCTACTTTGCCTATTTTAATTCTTCATGCCATTCTCATTTGAAATATTGGACATATTTCTCTTTTAGTTATAGACATTGCAGTACTAACAACTAATAACAACTAACAACTAACTGTCTGACAAATTGAAATGATATACAAAGCAATTCCTTAAAATTGTGATTTTGGGCAGAGATCACTAGTGTCTTTAATGAGAACAATGTATTATTTAAGAATACTAAGAAATCATACAGAAGGATACAATAAAATAACATACAGTAAATGTTTTGGATAAACTACTGAGAAATGATTTTCAAAATGATAAACAAACCTATTAAATTTGAAGAATAGAATGCACCAATTAACATCAATATTTATAAAATTTCAAAATCAGTATGTATGATTTGCTTAATAATTGACATCTTTTTTAAATTATTTTTTATACTACTATATTTTTAATAGTATAACTGTTCTTTGCAAGAACTAAAACTAGTTTACTACACGGCATTCTTAATTTTGGTATAAAATTTTTTTCAACAATATTTAGAAAAACAAGATATTAAAGTAAATGTTATCTTTATTTGAAATTAAATGCATTTCATCATATATATTTAATCTGAATCTACAAATTTATACTTTTTATTTTTCAGATTTCCAAAGAATGTAGGAAAATTGGATTTGATACTGTTAAGAATTTTTACAATATATAGCATTACTTGTCAGAATATTTTTATCTAAAAATATTGCCATTTTATAATTTTATTTTTCTTCTACTTCCAGAATTTTTATTTTAGTATTGAAGACCGTTTTAAACTTTTCTGTATATTTGATAAATATTTAATGTGAAATAAAAATTGTTTTATGCACTTAAATTTTTTGAAGTGATAAATTAACATGTATTATTAAGTAAGAATTCTGGTGTAAAAATATTTAACAATTAGATTAGGACATTTTCTATTTCAAGATGGTTTAATGAATTTTTAAATTGTCATTGTAATAGACTAAAGATTTTTTTGTATTTAACAAATGTATTGTTCTTTGGAAAATTGTTTTTTTCATTTCCAAACAAATCATCTGTGTTCATAATTTATGAACTAATTTGAAAAAGGAAGTATCAGCTACAAAGATTATTTTCAATCTTATTACACCAACTAAGGTTTGCTGAGAGAAAGTAAGTTGAAAACATTGTTTAATAAGAGACTGTACCTAATGTCTACCTCATAGTATAAAATTATTTAGGATTTAATTAAAAATATCAGTAAAGTAGCCCAGTTTAATCTGGCAGTCACTTGGCATATTTGTTAAACAATTAAGCCCTAATTAGTGTCCTAAAATTAAAAATCATTTCAAAAATAGAACATTGCGTAAGTTTAAATGTAAAATTTGAAAATACAGCTTTAAAACTGTTTTAAAATATTTGAATTTAAATTATAATCATAATAAGGTTAACAAAATAAAAATGATTTTACTTTCATGTTATACTTTAAAGTTGACTGTAGAAAGACATCGAGGGTTTGTGTGTCTGAATCTATTTTCTATGACATATTAGCTAGGTTGTGGTCAAAGTTTTCAATGTGAAACGTGAACATCTGATGTTCGGCACCGCCTTCTTGTAATCCTAGAAGTTTGACAATGGTGTTTAGAACATCTAGCATGATTCCACTGACGTTCCAAACACTGTTGTCAAAGCCTCAACCTCACTATTTTCATGCCAAAGGTAATGTATTTGCATCTCTGGCATTGTTGTTAAATTTTGCTCTTGTTTATATCTATATTTTCCATGTCCATAGCTGTGTACAGGGTCTGATTTTGTATATAAGTATATCAAGTAGGAAAAAAAGGCCTACACAAGTAAAGTACAGTACATCTCAAACAAACTAGAGGACAATATAAATATTGTACAAAATTTAAGTAAAGTTGCAAGAGAAATGGAAGGCTTAAATTTGATGAAATAAAAATTTTCAAAGCCCGTTACAATTCTTGCATGTTCAATAACTGCATCAAAGCATGATTCTAATTTAATGAAGTCATGGTCCAATATAAACATGAATTAGCAGCTTATCCAAATGAAATTAATGAGTTAGCCATATTTGCTATCAATTGTTTTTTGGGTTCAATGGCAAGTTTTACAAACAAAAAGGGGTTGAATGGGAAGTCCTCTGAAGACTTATGCAAACTGGTATTATACAAGCTTGAGAAAGATATATTTCCTGATTTCACAGAAGACATCATTCACATATCTTTTATAGAATATAATGTGTTTGTAGTTTAGAGGAATAAATGAAGAGTTTAGGAAATTTTGATTATGATCAACGATAATAAGGATGATTTGAATATAAAATCAAACAAGAGAACTCTAGTTGTCTTCACTTCTTAGAGTTTGATATCTCATTTTAAGCAAGGAGGTATATAATAAGTTAGTTTAATATATACAATACAATCAAAACTCCTCTATACATCCAATCGTGGTCCAATGACTTACAAATATAAACTTTTAGCATTCAAAGCATTTATTAGATCCTTTTGTATTGCTCAAATATACAGGACCAATTAAAATAAATCAATAGAATTAAAGAAATTGCAGCAATATGATCACAATCAGGAGTTATGAAGAAAAAGATAACTCTTCTATTGATATATTTTAAATTTATATACAGTGGTACCTCAGGTTACGAACGCCCCAGCATACGAAATTTTCAGGATACGACATGAAATTTGAACATATTTTTGCTCCACGATACGAACAAAAACTCACCATACGACGTTACATTAGTTCGCATTTTTCATTTGTTTTTCTTACTACAGTTATTTTTTTAAATGTATTACTTGGCTTTAATTTGAGTATGTTTTTCGCGTTGGAACGAATTATTTGGTTTTACATGTAATCATATGGGAAAAGATGATCCACCTTACGACATTTTCATGATACGATCTCAGTTTCGGAACGGATTAATTTCGTATCCTGAGGTACCACTGTACAAATGTTTGGGATGCATTATAAATGAATTGGCAACCTACAAAAACTAGAATGTACAAAAAAGATCACCTTATATTTATAATTATAGAGGTTGCGGCCGATGTTTTAATTGCAAAAACGTGTATGTCAATGGAATCATGCTTGACATTCCAAATGCCATTGTCAAACTCCTAAGTTTACAGGAAGGCAGTGTTGAATGTCCGACACATGTTTTTGTGATGAAAATGTCTGCTGCAACCTCTCTATTTTCTAAAGAGTGATTGTTCCTCCTCCCTTAGTATGTCTATCTGGGTATACAAAATACCCTACAAAACCAACAGTTGGGGGTAAAAAAATATTATATTGGTGTTACACAAAGAAATCTGTGCATCTCAAGGAACAAATACAATGTGGTAAAAGGCCATAGTAATATTAATTTAGCAGCAATTTAAAAGTGGGATGAAGCAAACATTAAAATTACACTCTCCAACAGTGGTGTGTGGTGACATTTGATGTAGGGTTGGTCCTGGGTGTCGGCTGTGTCGGCCCTGGATGGAATTATTAGAAGCATTATATATTTTAGTGTGTAGCATCCATCAGCTAAACAGTGTTAGGTCAGTGCTCTGTAAAGTGCACGTGCAAATGCATATAATCTGGCTGCTTTACATGATTCAAATACTTTTACCTTGAGAGCTCTCCCATATTTGACAATACAGAATTTCCATTGGGAATATGCATATACAAATTGCTATTGTGTATTCAAATATAAATCTTATAATTTTTTATCACATGTAATATAGAAATTTGTAATAAGCTACATAATGCGGTTATAATAAAATATTAATTTTAATTAATTCAAAGTATGCTAAAATAAATTGCACAATATGTATTTATATTTTAGAAAATACAAGGAAGCAACATTTCCACAGCTTTTATGGACGGCATGCCACTGGTCTCCAACCATTGCTATGGGCAGGGAAAAAATAGATATACAAGGACATGATTAAAGAACAATGTCTGAATGCCAGGAATGCAAATGCATTATGTTTGGCATGAAAATATGTTGTAGAAAAAAGATTAGGACATAAAAACAGAGTTGTGTTCCCCCTATATAAACTTTAATTTTATGATATACTTTCTTAAAACTAATAAAATAGAAAATAAAAATTTTTATTTTGGTAACCTTATGTTGTTCATAATTTAAATTTGTGCAATTTTAAAATTTGTATTTAAAATATTAATAATAAACCCCACACACCTGATTTGTATTTGCCGAGTTATATTAAAATATTAAGTTTAAATGTAAAATTTGAAATGCAACATTTTAATTTTGGAACAATTTTTAATTTTAGTTCAAAACCTGAAGATTACTTATATTAATAGGTTGAAAACATTTGTTAAATAAGCAATTTTTTCTTAGAGAATCTTAGATGGTGTAATAAGATTGTAAGAATAAGTCTCTTTTTGCTAGTACGCTCTATATGTGAAAGTATCAGCTTCATCTTTCAAAAATTTTACATTAATCTGGACTAATGCTTAATTTTAAACTTACTTTATACAAGTTGATTTATTTATGAAATTATAAGTTGTATTTTTTTTTTTTAAATTTTGAACAAAACAACTGAACTTCCTATCAAATACTGGAGGTAATTTGAACAAACACACATGCTTGTCCCAATTCTATAAACTAGAAAAAATGAGGGAATGTTGGGAAATAAGCTTTAGAGTCAAAGAAAAATCACTGAAGAGAAATGTTTATTAGTTTTAAATTTTTAGACCAACTTGATATTTCAGAATCACTATTGGAATATTTGTTGCATGAATGAATAAATAATGTGTGTAGAAACCTATAGAGTAGAAGTCAAAAGCTTACAATGCTGTTTGTATTGGATTTATTAGATATAGAAAAAACATTTGGTACTTGGCTAGAGTTAAAATTATCAGGAAAAATTCAGGAACTAAAGAAATTTTTATTCAGAAATGTTTTTTCTCATAAAAAAATCATCATCAGCTGGGAATACTGTTACATTTGAACTACTATTAAATGTATTTATGAAGCACTAAGAAAATTTTCCAGCTGATGATGATTTTTTATGAGAAAAACATTTCTGAATAAAAATTTATTTTGTTCCTGAATTTAGCATTTTCCATAATAATTTTGATTTTATTATAGGTTTCTTTTAATTGAAAAACAAAATATGAAAATGCTTATATATAAGAATATAATAAATTCAGAAATACCTTTTATCTATATGTGAGCTACATAAAGCATTTTATGGAAAGCTAATTAGCTTTGCAATGAAAACACATTGATTAAACTATGATAATGAAATTACAGCAGTCCTCACAAATCCACCAGATTTTGGTTCCAATGTTCATATACTGTATTTCTAATGCTAAAAAACTTGGTGGAATTAAACTGTACTGATGCAGGACATTCTATGAATTTGTTTCCTTCAGGACAGCTTGCATTGACAAGCATAATGACATTACTCTTTTTGTTTTACTTTAGTGAAACAGACTGAAGTGAGATTGTTATAATACATACAGTAATTGTTTGCTGAGACATTTTTTGATAACTAGGTATTTACTGAATCTGTATATTGCAGGAAAAAAATTAATATATATAAAAAATAACAATCCAAATAACCAGTCACATTACCACAACTGTTTCACACAAATGAAGCTTCAACTTTTTCTGACCTTTTGTTGTAGATTTATAAAAAGGTGATATAACTGCCTTGCCACAAAGTGGTTGAAGCTTGCTATACATGAAATAGTTGTAATGTGATTGGTTATTCATATATTTACTTTATATTATACAGTGGAGTCCACGTAACAGAACACTGGATAAGGGAGCAGTCTGGCTAAGAGAGTACAACAAAGCAATACTGAGGATGCTCTCTAAAGCAGACTAGACTATTTTAATTTAATATACAGCCAGTTTTTTGCAATTTATTAAGCAAAAGTACTCTCTCTTATATATAAGAATGTAATAAAAGATGGCTTTCCTTCGAGATGGCTGCTTAAAACTTTTGAATAGAAAGAAATTGAATGACACTCTGATAGAACAGTTAATCACACTGACCTCACAGTGCCTGCTAAGCATTAGTAACATGCTTATTGTTGAATTTTAATCATTTTTTTCAGCAGATTGATTTGACAGAAATGAAATAGATTGCACTATTTCTTGCAAATTATGGGCAGCATTTCTCCATATCTCTATTACAATAGATGATCAGAATTATATTAAAAGAGCAGTTTTTATCCCTAGGAAAAATTTTCCCAATTAACTATATTTGAAATCAGCATAATTTTAATCATTAGTAAAAATATCAATTGCATAGTTGCCAACCATCAGTTTTGTATTCTCCATCAGTGGACAGGCCACTTTTCTCTTTTGTTATTATCTTTAAAGAATTTGAAATTATCACAAACGCTTCATTTAATGAGTCTAACACCAATATATAATGAAAGACATTGTATGTATTTTATTACAAATGACTGAAGTGAACCAGAATGATGTCCTCAGATTTCTTTAATTGGGAAATAACCAAGATTAATATTTTTATATATGTATGAGAATTTTAGCTCAAATGTGATAATTTTAAATGGCAGATAAGATAAACTGCATCTTCAAGTGTGGCAACTTTAGTGCCATCATATTGACAGTTAAATCAATTATGACCGACTCATCAGCAGAAGGAAATGAGTTACTTTTACAGTTATACCAAATTATTGATCAGCACTACAGTTTCTCTGCTCAAAAAGAAGAAACATCTGATTCATCACTTAAGAATATACAGGCCGTATGGTATCTTTCTCAAGAAAAGAAACTAGATGGTTCTTTGAGATTTGTGGGACTTTTTGCAAAGTTTTAATCTCTGTAAAGTCCCACAAATCTCAAAGAACCATCATCAGCCTTACTATTTTACAAAGATTTGTAATCTTTGTAAAACAGTAAGGCTGATGATGGTTTTACCACACAGCATTGCAGGGCATCCACTTCTTTGCTGTATGGCAAAAGGAAAAGATATTCAATGTGGTAAAAAAAACAGATAGGAAATAAATAACCAGAAAAATTATTGTCCTTAATAATTTCAGTGAAAATCAATAAAAAGACTGATAGCAACTGTTATGAGTACATTATACTATAACAAAAGAAATTATTAACAAAGCAAAACATCACAGAAAGGCATGTAACAGGAGTCACCAGTCATGCAATATCAAGAACATAATACATTAAGATAGATCACATTATAAATCTAGGTACAGATTTATATGTCCTGTAAAATATTTGACCTTTTTTAAATTATGATGTTAAAGAGTTTAAAGTTATTGACATATTCTTGACAGTGTTTATGGCAATAACTTTATAAAATATATCAGAGACTAAAAAAGAAAATTTAATGTTTATTAAAATTGATATTGCACAATGCTTATATTAAGAAATTTTTTGTTTTTTATTCTGTCAGCATTTTTATATCTTTCTAAGGTTAGTAAATATGCAATTAATATATTCAAATGATGCAAAATGGTAAAAATGGATATGAGTGGCCTTGTCAATAGAACATTCAAAATCATTATAGATCTATTGAAATTGTTTAATTATATTTCTAAAGAAATATTTAAAATGTTAACCAAAGCATTTGAAATATTTAATATCCATACATATCAACTTCACGTGATTTTAATTGATCTCAACTTTAGTTGATTCTAATCAACTAAAGTTGAGATCAATTAAAATCACGTGAAGTGATTGGGATTATTGAACTGTATGGGGTATGAATGTAGAGCAGGTCCCTTTAGCCATTTTTTGTTTTTTTGAACAAATGAAACACATTGCTTTTTATTAATAAAGTTAGTAAAAATAAATTTTAAAGGTATACAAACCACTAGTTTTCTCTGGGCTTGGGGAAAATCCTCAGATCTCCCGTTAATAGCCCTGTATATAATACATGATGTTATATGACTAATTGTTTTTAATTTAAGTAGCTTTAAATTCTTTTGTTTTATATTATGTACAAAAAAAGTTAAGAAATTTCAAAACCCCATATGCTAGAGGACAACATAATCAATTTAAGGGAGAAGTGGATACATTAGGTACAAAAATATCAAGTGAAATTTATAGGAAAATTGGTAATTCTCACTCTATAAATGCCATTGATATAGCAATAGTCAATACATTCTGTACATTAAAACAAATGAAACAATTTCTTTGTTGAAATTTAGGATTATATGCTCCCTGCCTATATGTTGTGCTACTGATAGAGATCTGTTGCAGTAAAATAGTGAACTTAGTCTTAACATGGCAAATTTGGTGAATTTTCCTCTGGAATAAAACAAAATATTTGTAATGTGGTAAGATGTAATAATTCTTACAGTAATACCACAGGGTAGTTATTTTTTTTTTATTTTTTCCAAATGAAAAAAGATCCAGTTAGAAGAAATGCATGGATTAATGCTGTACGGAGGCTTTACTTTTATTTGGGATGCGTTTATAATTAATGATGATGTCTAAGTTTTGATGGATATGTTATTTCCAATAAACAATAATGTCTATTGCTGTGTCTAATGGCATCTGGAGAACAACATAACCATTATATTTATGGGCAATGCACTCTTCATTGAGCAGATATCTGAAGAGTTTTCTATCAGTATATTATATTTGGATCAGCTGGAGATATGTGTTAGTTTGTTTTCCTATTCCAATCAATCTGGCTAAACCTTATTGCTGTTTGTATTCTTCCTTTTTTAAAGTTGTTGGTTTATTCCAAGCTTGTGGTAAACTTGTTCATAATTCTATTTTTTCTTCTTTACAGGTGATAAAGTAAGTGCTGCTTCTTTTATCTACCAAGAAGTTCAGCCCTGCATGAGCAAAAGGCATTGATCATTTTCCATTGGTCATTAAGCTGAAAAAATAATATATGGCCATTAAGTTAAGTAAAACCAGATTTACAAGTAAGCTACAGAAGCTGTAGCTTAGGACCTTGAGTTTCAAAGGCTTCAAAGATTTCTACAAAAAATAAAATTGAAATCAAATTTTGTAAAAAAATTATTTTACAAACCAACAAACTATACATTACTTTTTATTTTGTTTAGTATTTATTATTATTAATAACCAATATTGTTTATATTACATTTCTACATATCCCTTTTAATATAAAATTCATCGTAGTTTTACAGGTAGCTTTTCTTAGCTTCTAGTAGCTTTTTTGTGATCAAAAATTATGAAAACAAAATTTTTAGTATTTTCTTTATTAAACTGTATCTAATTTTATAATATGTTGTATATGTTACTTTTGAACAATAAAACATTATTATTAATTAAGATCAGTGTGCTTGTTAATTTTCTTTTTATGATTGCTTATAAAATCGTAAAGTGTTAGTAAGGGCCTCACACAGTTCAGCTAGTACTTTGAAATGTATAAATCCAACCTGTTAATGTTTATGTTGATTCATTATAACTATCTCCTCCACAAATTACTGGAGTGATCAATTAAAAATAAAACCTTTAATAACCAGTAAGAGAATTTTTAACAACAAATTCAGAATGTTTTCAGCCTTCGCCAAGGTTTAATCTATCTACCTCATATTACATATTACAACTATAAATTGCCTCTGCTCTGCCAAATGGCACTACAGAGTACAAAGAGACTGTTTTTTAATCATAGGTTTGGTCTGATACCTTGTAACCACCGAGGTGCCTGCACATATAAAGCTGAACCTGGGATAAGTGCTCTGGGCTCTGGCAATACAACCCAATGGGGACAAACCTTCCTTGCTCCCAGATCCAACCCTCGTGCATTCACATACAGTGTTGTGTGAAGCCTGTACTGCACTTTGAGTTATCTACCATAGAGAGGCCAGCTCATAATAAATGGTCAGCAGGGTCCCACCCTGACCATTTATTATGAGCCCAGCCCAGTGCATCCACTGAGCTTACAGGTCAGAGATCTATTACTTTCCTCATCAATTCCTTTAGTTTCAATAGGTTAACTTTACTAGCTGCAAGTGTTTGAAGTACTTGTTCAGAAGGCTTACTACAGTTGACCTGGTCAACCCCTCAGTGGAAGTCCTTGGTAAGAGGGCATTCAAGTATATAGTGCCTCGTGTCACTGCGAGGACACCCACAGGAGCAGAAACCATCTCCTTGTCCAAACTTGGACTTGAAGTGGGAAACCTCCTGCGTCTGGTCAGTATTTGTGTTATATGCCAATCACAACTTACTGGAGTTTGGCCAACTTCAGGCATGTAGGTGTAAGTTGACCTACCTACCATACTTTAGGCCCAGTGATCTTGCTAGTGTGTCATAGAATAGATCTCTGCAGTAGACTACCTTTTATGTAAATAACCAGATGGTCAACCATCCTCATTACAAGGGTGCGGCCAGGGCCCATCCCTGGCTGCACCCTTGGCCAGTTGGTTGGCACATTTGTTGCCTGGGATCTCAATGTGGCCTTGAACCCAACTCAGGGCAATGTATCGTTCATGCCTCACACTCAGTACCCTATCTCTAATCTCCTGTACCAGCTTGTCCCTATGATATCCATCATTCAGCGCCTGAAGAGACAACTGGCTTAGAGTAAACAGTGACCGGCTCTGGACCCGGATGTTGTAGGATCCACCAGGACACCCCTCCAGGGCCACCAGTTCTGCCTGGTACACAGACACCTCCTCGTTCAGTCTGACTGACTGTACACTTGAACTCTGTCAGAAAAGATGCAGTACACAGCACCTACTAAGCTACCATCTTTAGAGCCATTGGTGTATATTTCAACACCACTATTTGTCAGTTCATTGACATCCCAGTCTAGTCCAATCCTATAGAACTCTTAGTACATCTGACTGACATCTAAGTTTGATGACTGGGTACATCTGATTACAATGCTTAGCCTCTAGACTTTCCACTGTTGCCCTGTAGAAGGCAATCTATCTACCATATGAATTTGGCATATGTTGTAAGACATTCTAAATTTTTTTTATGTTGATTTTTTTTTATCAGTTCCCTTATGTCCTATGCTGATAAAAGTATNTTTACTGACAACTGGTTTTGATATGTTTTGTTTATATGATGATAATTTAAGTTCTGGTATGTTATTTAAAGTTTATAAATTTTTCTGTTTTATATTAAACATGTTAACATAACATTATTAATTAAGATGTAATATATTAGTTATTGTTTGTGTTGTTGTTTCTTTCTTTTCTTTGAAATCATGTATAACAATGCTTGTATTTATCAATGCCACATGATTTTGTAACCCCTTTGTAAGGCAAAAGCTATAGCAAATAAATGTTGATTGATAGATTGATATTTTATGCATAAAACATGCATTTTTATAAAATTATATTTTAAAAAAATGATCGAAAGAGATGTAATATAGATGATTAACTTTCCTTTGGGCAACTTGTACTGGAATTTGTTAGCTAGATTTATGTACGGTACTTGCATTTGTGGAATATATTTACCAAAAGCTGTATATTTTTGGATATTTTGAGTAACATTATGAAAATGTCCTGTTAATTATATTTTTAAAAAGTGATAGAAAGATGTAATATAGATGATTAACTTTCCTTTGAACAACTTGTACTGGAATTTGTTAGCTAGATTTATGTACAGTACTTGCATATGTGAAATATATTTACCAAAAGCTGTATATTTTTGGATATTTTGAGTAACATTATGGAAATGGCCTATTAATTTTAATTTTTCTCTGCTCTAATGGATTTTCTAAAGAAAAATCATCCTCGAAAGTGACAGGAAATAAAATTATTTCTTAAAACTATGTTCATTGCACCTATGTAAGTGCTTGTAACTATCTAAATGTTTTTCAAATTTTCACTGCAAGAGAGCACTTTGCCATAGCATCATCTGATTTAGGCAGGAAGCTTATTGCACAAACATTTGAAAATTGATTTGCTTCTAAATGCAAAATATTGTGGATGACAAAATACAATTAAAAGTAACCACATTCCATATCAGTAGTTTCCAAAATGGACACTACCACTCACAGAGGGTGGAGAGTAAATCTAGGAGCAAAAAAGTAGTAAGGGGGTGTTAGAGTCCTGACCAAATGGTGACAATAGGAGAGGATTTGGGTCACTGACAACCCTTCCCTTTCCTTTGTTAAAATGGGTAAGAAGAAACATTGAATTTAATAGTTTTCAGGTATGGAGAACAATGTATGGTAAGGACATAAAGTGTGAGGTTTGTAGAAAAGCTTTTCTAAGAATATTTCCAAGCCTTTCTAACACAAGGGAAAATGGATTGGGGTGTTGGGTATAAGTTTAAGGAACCAAGGGGGGCAATGGCTAAAAAAAATTTGGGAATCACCATTCCCTATGATATAAGGCTGGATCCAACTGGCTGGTTGGTTTGAGTTTATGGCACAAGAGCTATATAACTGTGCCTTGTCCAAAGGTAAAACTAAAAATATAAATTTTATATGATATTAAATATAAACTCAACAATAATAAAACAATAAATAACAAAAAAAACAACAACAGGGTATTTAAAAGTAAAAAAATAATCAAATCTCTTTGTACATAGTAACTTTCAGAAAGTTATGTCAAGATTTGGACTTTGGCCCAGAATTCCCAACAAACTTGCATTTTTAAAATGCTGTCTACGACTCCTATCAAATACAGAGCAACTGCACAGTATGTGTTTAACGTTTAAAGTACAGTTGCAATGCTGGCATCCCAGTTGGTATTCGCCCTTCAAAAGGTATTTGAGTCAGCAGAGTATGTCTGATTCTCAAATGAGTAAGAATAACTTTGATCTCATGTTGTAAACCTCATTAGGTGTCCAATTCTCTATCAAAGGCTTGGTCCCATACAGTTTATTGTAAATGTGTTTGTTCCACAAGTTCTGTTATCTCTCTGCCAGTCATTTTTTAACGACAGACTTCAAGATTGCTGCCTTCAACAGGCATTGACTTGAAGCCTGTTAAAAAACAACTGGCAGAACATGTGGCCATATTTTGGAAAGCACACCAGAACAACAATAAAAGTGTTAATATAAAAAAATTTTTTTTAAAAATATAACTGGCTTCATTTAGACAGTCTTTGAATTTGGCATCAAAAATATTACTAATTTTTTCCAAAATAAATTAGTATGCTACATCTGCCATGCATTCTAAATAGAAAAATCAGTAAAAACTTTGTTACATTAATTTTGTAGGATTAATTTACATAAAACTTTATTCAAACTGTCTACATGAATAAGTTACCGAGCACTTTAAAGAAAAATTTTCATTAAAAAATTCTGCAGGTAATATGTTATCTATGGTAAAATCAATAATTAACATTTCCTGATTAGGTACAAAAGTAATTAAACCATTTCAAAATATAAAAAGGTTTTGATTTTATCCAATCAAGAAATTTCTATCCACAAAAATTAACATGTGTATGTGACTTTCATTCATTTTTAAACAACTTAATAGATTCATTTGAGTTATTCTGTTAGTTCTATTTAAGCATCTGAACCTCCTTGCAATCTTAGATTACCATTTAAGTTGAATATAAGAAATAATTTCATCCCCTTTTGATACAACCATATCATATGACACAATACTTTACTAATTGGGGTATGCAAAAAAAAAAAAAAAAAAAATCAAAAGGTCCCAAATTCACCAGTCCCACCCAAATTCAGATTTTTGCGTGGTTGTATTGCATCAAATGCAGATGAACGGCCCTGTCACAAAGCTGTAAACACAAAAATGATTTGCACTGCAATTGTATTAAAATCACTGCTATTCTCAAAAGCTTCCAAGTGTGGCATATACTTGGGACATTTGAAGTTTATATTGGACTCTTTACAGTAAGAAGAAAGTCTACTGAACTTTAGCTACAAGGTAATGTGTTTCAAAATGTGGCAATTTAATTATCCAATAAACCATTCAACATGGAAAATCTTTGTCATTTATCTATATCAGCAAATCATCATCGCAATCATCAGTTACGACAGCAGTGCAACTTTCACAGCCGAATGGAGAGACAGAGTTTACATTAAACGACGTTTATCAACAGAACAGTCTATCAGTTGGCTGGCTGAACTGCAGTTAAAATGCATTGCAAAGATGACGATCGTCTATTTCTGACCATTCTCTAAACGAACTTCGGCAAAACATTGACTCTTACTTACTTCACTATTTTTACTACGTTTTAGGAGTCGTTCGGCCAATCGGGTTATTTGTTTGTGACGTCAGAAATAGTCGCCAGCTATATTCCGAAAGCTTCCAGAAATAAAATCTTAAGGCCATCAAAACCATTGTTCGGCAATTAATGACAATCCTTTTCCATTTCGATATTTAATTTCATCGCCAATATGGTTAAAATATGAACAAATCCATATTTAGAAAATTCGTCTTCCTTAAAAATCTATTCCGAACTATTTCAACATCTTATTACTGTCAAATTGAATAATTTTAAATATTTTATTATTAATATTACATTTTTTTTATATATATCTATAAACAGATTTCTGTAATTATTAAAATTGTCTCATTTGTTTAACAGTACAATGACTCTGAAATGCATTAACGTTTTATAACCGACACAATACTCGAATTGTAAATAAATGCATCTGATTTAAATTAATTGAAGTTTTAAGTATTCACCCATTTGAATATTGGAATTGAACATTTAAAACAAATTTAAAGTATTTAATTTTGTTGTTTTTGCTCCAAGCAATTAATTAATGAATAATTTTGTCAATTCGTACTGTTTACAACATTTATCAAAGGAACGATATCTGTTTTTATCTAAACTTTTCCGCGAACAAAGCTACCACTTGAATTGAAAAGCCCTCTAAACCTGCTGTCGAGCGAGTCTAGAAAATAGGTAAAATAACTTGTTTCTAATCGCTGTCTACATTGTGGCAGACAGGAAACGCCGTCTCTGCAATGAAATTTTTCTGAACAGCGGTCTACCCGATCTGTAAACTGCCGTCAGTCTCTAAATGTTCTCTGCAATCGGCTGTCAGAGTCTAAGTGCTATCCATAAGAAATACATTGCACACTTGGAACCTTTTGTGTGGCACTGACTTTCTGATGTCTATATCTTGAAACCCTACTGTCTATCACTAACCCCTCACATATTGATTTTGCTTAATGCAATGTCTTCCGGTCAAAATTCCAGTCATAGTTGCGACACGTAAAAGCTGAAAGTTTTTTGATGTCTTAATCACAAAAAAATTCAGTTTTAGACAAGCTTAATTAAAATGAAAATTAAACCAAAAGTATCTGAAATTATAGGTTATAGAAAACAGCTAACCTTTTTTCCACTAACAAAAACACCATAGAAAGGTCATCCTGGACAAAACTGTCAATTCATTGCATACAAAATCTAAACAAATTTTTTTTAGGACAATTTATAAGTTTAAAATTCAAAGACTTGAAGTAATGAACTTGACATCGTTAAAAGACTTGCAGTGACAAGAGTAGTTGACATCATTCAATAATAAAACTTTCCTTATGATTCCACAATAATAATTCAATTATTTCCTCTCCACTATTTTTACAATCTACACTATTAAATTATTTCTTCTAAAACCTCTCCAATTATTTTCAAGATAACTCTTGTTTTCTTTCCTCAACAAGTCAAAGTTCTCACAACAGAATAAAAGACTAACTTCAATCTATGTAGTCTTAAATTTTTACTAAATAATAAATATAACATAATCAGCTTAAATTCTTTGCAATTAAAAACAGGAAAAAATTTCTCATACTGAATTAAACTCAAATAAAAAAGAATAGTTGTTTTAACTCTTAACAATCAACCATTAACTGCACTTTTGCATAAAGTATTTTTAAGTTTTAAAATTCAACATCTTAGTGGATAGATGTCAACTCTTTTCAATACAGCTAAAATTAAGTTATTTTGTTTCCCATTTTGTTTTTTATACACATCAACTGTAATTGATGGGTACAATTTAAAAACCCACAAGTCCATTTTCATGATTTCTGCAATAACCATACCAGCTTAGATTTTGAGTTATTTTGCTTAGTAATTTCTTGACTAGAAAACATTAACTCCTACATTTAATACTCGTATTTGTAGTCATACATACATTTCATAAAAAAAAAAAAAAAAGCACCAAGTCCTTGAAATCCCAGATTATTTCTATTGGATTATATTGTTTGGCAATTGGGTTGTTTTTTTTACTATGTCTATATACTGTATCTATCATATTTTATAATGATTGTCAACACTCACAAGCATGTGTTAAAAAATATACATGTAACACATTTCCTTCTATTATAACAACAAAGTTCAATGCACTGTCAAAATGAAAAAATCTCAATGTCCACTTTTTTTCTCATATGGTATAGGTTATATTTAATTGCATAAAATTTAGGACAGATACATTCTGTGTGCATTGAATTATTTCAAATTTTCCATGTCAATTATCTGATAACAGGAACATATCATTTATTTTAAATAGAATCTTCTAATTTTTCCTTTCAAATTATCATTTTATTCTAGGCCAATTTGGATAAATTTCTCAACTTCAATTCTTTGATCGTTTATACATACTTGAAATAACTATGCTTAAAAACTTACCTGTTTAAACTGAACATTTATTTTTTACAATTACATCTGTAGTTCCTTATATATACGATTTTAATTTCAAATACACATTCAAAATTTATAAAATCCGATACTTACACGTTTCTTAAAATTAATTTAGAATAAAAAGCAATTAAATCAAGTCAAATATAAACGTTTAAAATCGACACCAACGACTACTCTTTACCAAGAAAGAATTGGCCCTGAAAAGGGCCGTTGAATAGATGAAAGAGATTTAACTCTTTTCGGTTTTCTTGGGCAGCAACACTGCTTGGATGTTAGGAAGGACACCACCTTGGGCGATGGTGACACCAGAAAGCAGTTTATTCAATTCTTCGTCATTTCTTACGGCCAATTGAAGATGTCTCGGTATGATTCTTGTCTTCTTATTGTCTCTTGCGGCATTTCCTGCCAACTCCAATACTTCAGCGGCTAGATATTCCAATACGGCAGCTAAATAGACGGGAGCACCAGCACCTACTCTCTCGGCGTAATTGCCTTTTCTCAACAGTCGATGAATTCTTCCTACGGGGAACTGCAATCCTGCACGGCTGGAACGAGTCTTGCTCTTTCCCTTAACTTTACCTCCTTTACCACGACCAGACATTTTTGAATCTCTTACGCAGTAATGACAGATCAACAACGAAATGAAAAATGATTTTTCGTATGGCGAGCAAAGTATTTATGTCTTTACATAAAACGTCGCACTCTCATTGGTTGACGTAATAACAAATAAAATTTAACTGTGTAGCCTTCAATCTTTGCGCCCATTGGTTTATCCACTGACCAATAGGAAGGAGGATTGAAAATTTTCAATCCTTAGCTTTATTGGTTATCAGATTTCAGATGGCTTGCGTTGTGTAAGAGGTTTTTTGCAATAAGTTTAACGAATTGTCTAATTTTGTAGTCGTTTTAACTTTGATAATTTCTTTTTTTACCTTTTTATTTACAATCTTAATGAAATTCCGGGTAAAATGTATTTTAAATATATCATGCTTTTAGAAATTTTTTTTGAGAGGCATAATTAAAAGACATGTTTTAAACAAAAAGAATTTTCGGGAGAAACGCATGTAAACGGAATCGTATAGAAAAAAATCATAGAACTATTTATTAATTACACCTTTTAAGCTACCATTGGTATAGCTAGTTTTCGTCGCGGAATAACATGTTGGCCGGCGAACTCATACAGAATTTACACACGTGACTGTTTATACGAGTACTTCCTGCTCTGTGAATGGTCGATCCATAAGCGAATCATAGAAAGGTAACCGTTTACACGTGGTTTACACATTTACCTCGTGCTTACTGATCAATACCAGTGATGCCAGATTGGGCTACAAGTAGCGGATTGGGCTACTTTTTAAGTGCCCTCGCTACAAAAATTTCAAATTGGGCTACACGCTACTTTTTGGGCTAGTGATAATTATCTTCAGGCTACAAATCTTAAAAATGCGCTACTTTTTTATTTTCATATATAAAATCGCAAAACACTTATTGTATTATACAAAAGTAATAAAGTTTTATTTTATTTCATTACACTTAACTATATAAATAAAGTTGCAACGTTTAACAAAGATTAAGATACTTTGCTTCCGTTTTCCATCAGTCGTTCGCTCCAGTAGACAATCCACAACTTCACAAGCACGGAGGCGACATTGCTTGTGAAATTGTGGATTGTCTACTACAAGCATTATCCTGTTGGAATTGCCAATTTTCTCTCCCAATAAGTGATCCAAAAGTTATTAAATTTTGATACAACAGTTCTTGATACAATGGAAAAGGATGGCCTTAAAACTGAAAAGAAAAGCCGCAGTCGCTAAGTCTCTAAGTTCAAAAAATGAATCGCCTCGCCTGCGAATGACTCGCTTTGATTTAGAGAAAATTGATGCAGATACACCGAATGTCCATATACAGGGTGTATCAGAATGACGTTTTAAAAATTTGGGGGATTGTAAAGGATGAAATTTTGAACGTTTTGGTATAAGGAACCTATAATCGGAAATTTGAACTAAAGTGTCTACAGCGGTAGGAAGTGCTTGACCGCCCTTCACTTTGGTAGCTACCCTTCCATCCATTGACGTCATGTTATTGCTGCGGATGAAAGACTGTAAACACACAACTACAGTGGTCTAACTGAGCCTGTGTACAGGACGTTGTGTACTCAGTGCTTGTCGTTCTTCAGGTCACCCCTTGCATCCACTGGCGTTGTGATGTAAACACACAGCTAGTCAACGTGAGTCCCTTGTGTACGCAACACCTGTAGGAACAGTTCATAAGCTTACGGAGCGCATCTTTACAGCATTTAATACCATCAGAGGGGAGCGTGGCATCTTACGGAGAGTCGGACAAAACATGGTTCGTCGTTGCACATTATGTAACGAAGTTGGTGGTCGTCACACTGAACATTTACTCTAAAGTAGTGCAGCCACTGATTCGATGTACAGTTTGATTGTACTCTACTGTTTTGTCAATAAAACTTGTCATAAATACTGTATTCTGCTGTTTCATTCAGCATACCGACCTCATAGAACGTGCAAAGTGCAGTAGAAACTTTATACGTATCTCATTTCCGGCTGTAGGTTCCTTATATCAAAACGTTCAAAATTTCATCCTCTACAATCCCCAAATTTTTAAAACGTCATTCTGATATACACTGTGTATGTATATACATATATTACAAACTTATTTCATTAGTAAAAGTGCATAGTTGCAAAATAATTCTTTTTTATTGTTTGGGCTACAAACAGTTCAAATCCGCTACTTTTGGAGCACAACCACGCTACTTTTTAACCTTCAGATCTGGCAACCCTGATCAATACAGTTTCGTTAGTTCGTTGATACGTCGTTTTGTGAAATGGAGGCATCAGCAGATAATATATGTTCGGGTTGCGAGTATAACTTCTTCGAGGCAGTGGGCTATTCGGAAGAGCGTATCAAAGAGGAATTGCTTCGCCACGGCATTTGGCGAAACAAAGTTAACTGCGGTCGGTGTGGCAATCCTCTAAACGCGCAAGTGAGCGGATTGCGTTTTCATTGCGGAAAAACAATCCGGCGGGGAAAAAAACGTCCGACGAAGTGTGATTGGAGTAGGTCGGTTTGGGCAGGCACCTTCTTAGAAAATAAGCAAATTGACTTTGTTACCCTCTGGCGATTCATTCTAACTTTGTTAATATGGAAGCCTCCGAGGACTCCTCAGATAACTCGATTTCTCGGTCTTACCCAGAAGACCATCGTTTATTGGTACTCCTTTTGCAGGGAGGTATTTATCCACGATGTGTTCTCCAAAGCGGAGAGACTCGGAGGACAAGACAGAGTTGTCGAGGTAGGAGAGGCGAAATTGAAATGTTGGAAATTCGATAAGGATAGTACGTTCGAAGGCGAATCGGTTTTTTGGGGTGTGGAGAGAGAGACTCTCCGAAACTTCTTAATATCCGTAGATACATGTGACGGCGATACCTTGCTTTCGGTGCTGAGAGAGTGGGTGGTTCCCGGGGCAACAGTTATGAGCGATTGCTGGAAGGCGTACGATTGTCTCGAAAATGAAGGCTTTCGTCGCCTGACGGTCGATTATAGCTATAACTTTGTTGATATCCGGATAGGCAGCCACCTCAATCCCACCAACAACACGTGGCGAGAAATCTGCTCGAGCATTCCCCGGAAGGGTGTCCGGAAGGACAAAACGCTCGGTTACTTGGCAGAGGGTCTTTTCAAAGCCAAATATCCGGACTTAGCAAAACGGCATCACCACTTCCTCATTGCCGCCGCTAAACTCTACCCGCCGGATTACTAGCTTCGTAGGAGTTTGCTCGCAACCACCCTTTTCGGAGTGACCATTTTTTAAAGATCTGGTGAGAGAAAAACAAATAGAGAAGTCTTGAAAATGCTAGGACATGATAGAGAATTAATGACCATCATAATGAAAAGAAAGGTTGCTTTTTATGTCACCTATTATATCAGAAAAGCCTCCAGAAAGAAGTTCTGGAAGGAAGAATAGAGAGAAAAGAAGACCAAGATTAAACTGGTCCGACAGCATCAGAGAATGGACTTTCAGGATTGTGTCAGAGAAGCATAACATAGAGAATAGTTTCATGCAATGGTAGTCAACTTCCAGAGAGGAGATGCCACATAGGATGAATGGAAGTCATCTGGAGTAAGTACTTATTTCATATTATTTATGGGGTAAAGCTTTATAAATCATACACCAACGTTTTTTCTTTTCATTTTTTTTTACAATAGAGACATACATGCTAGACATGCCCAAAACACAATATATGAGGGGAAACTCATTTAAAAAACGCTATAAACAAAAAACTCATAGGACTACTTAACGACTCTGCACCGTTCCAACCGTCATTGCTTAACCTTGTTTTCGTCGCGAAGCGGCACATCGGACGGCGGATGCGTACGAAGCGTGTGACGTGACATTTGGCGGCACTATTCGGTCACATGACTACTCATCTCTGACGTGTTTCCTGATAACTTACTCTTTTTGCAAAAGAATTCGCTGAACTTTGGAGAGATCATTCCATTTTAAATATGGATTAAAATCAACATATAACTAATAATTCTGCTCAGCTTTTAAATGGCCTAATCTCTTTCATGTCTTAAACAAAATTGAATTATATCTGTTTACATCAAGACATTAGACATCTCTTGTCGCATTTGAGTAATATATATCATCATACTATATATATCATGATAGAACTATTGTCGTTAGCGAGCGGTTTTACCTTTGTTGCTTCATATAGTCAATAATAATGGTAATTAGTTTCTAATTACAATAAAAATACAATAGTATATTACAATTTATCACGCGATATCTTTAAAGTTCAGCGAATTATTCGCAAAAAAGAGTAAGTTATCAGGAAACACGTCAGAGATACGTAGTCACGTGACCGAATAGCACCGACAAATGTCACGTCACACGCTTCGTACGCGTACGCCGTTCGACGTGCCGCTTCGCGACGAAAACAAGCTTAAGCAATGGCATTTTCGAACGGGGTACACTCTGTAAGTATTCCGACAATTTTTTTGTTTATATTGTATTTTATATCGATCATTTCCAACAAATTATATTGTGTGTTTTATATTGTATTTAATGAATGATTAGTTTTAATTAGTTAATGATTAATTAGTTTAACACGCGTTTTATATCGTATTTAATTTAAAACAAAACTTTTTAAGTTGATATATTTACATATTTGCATTAATTTTTTTTTCTTTTTTTACATTTTTTTATATAAATCGAATTTTATTTCAGAATTTTGACGATTGTTGAAAGAAGTTGACGACTGTTTGAAAGTGCAAATAATTAATTCCATAGTTGATCTAAGTACAAAATTTTTAACATTATATAGTGAATATTCATCTGGTTTGGAATTGTTTTCTACAATTAACACACTATTATCTGGAATGTTTAATTAAAAAAATTGAAAGATTAATAATTATCTCAATCGACACAAAAGAAACAACTTCTAAAACAAAAGAAACAACCTACAAAATGTTTAAGATTCTTAGAACCCAGAATAGAAGATAAATTCGAAGGAAGAAAACAACATAAAGGTAGTAAAAGTAAATTAGAAAAGGAAAAATTAAGATACCAATATAAGAGGGAACTCAAAGGTGCAGTTAAAGAGATAAGAAGTGACAATTACTTTTTAGCAAATCTTAAATTTAATGAAGAATTGGAAAGAAAAGAGAAAGAACTGTAGTGTTGTAGTGTGTTATGTGATGATATTGTTTACTCTTACTGTTATTTATTTACTTTTGAAATTGTGAAGTATCGAAAAATGTTAGTTGTTATCAGTAAATTTAAAAAAATAAACATTATTTGATAATGGACAAATATTAATATTGAATAATTGAAATTTTATTGGGAAAAATTCGTCAGAAAAAGTCAATTTATGTTGTTATAAGGACGAAGAATAATTATTATATAATTGATTACTTTTTTTAGACAATAGAAATGTTTTAATATATCTTCATTTGATTTAGAATTCTAATCAACAGAATTGATACTTTCAAAAATCAGAAATGCTAGTTTTTAATTAAATATGTTGAAATTTTTATGGCATAAATGTGCTTGTCTTGAAAACAATTTATGATTATTAAATTCATGATGGATTTTTAATTTACTTAATAAAAATAAAAAGTTATTACAATTCATTTCACGAATCTTGTCCAAGCTGTATAAATGCACAGTATCAGAGATGTATCTTTGACAGGGTCAAAGACTGTGTATTATATTATTAACATACGAAATGAAAAGTAGTAAGGGGGTGTTAGAGTCCATTTTCGCTCCTTTTGCCAGCTAAATTGTCAAAGACATTCTTATTCCACACACTAATTTCACTCTGTAAATGCATAAAAATGCATTTACAGAGCCATTTTATCGTGAAAATATCGAACAAATTTTTTTTTATTGAAGCGTTTATATTTAACTTGGGCATTGGCCGTTCTCTTTTAATAATGCTTTCTTTTTCGTTATATGATCTCGAGCCAAAACTTTTTTAAAATAAATTTTCAATATCGCAATAACATTTCGAATCGCTAGCCACGATATAAGAACTAAAATTAAAAATAAAATTATAGAAACTTACTCGGTGAAATAAAATGTGTGGTGGATATACATACCTGGTACAAAACATTCTTCAATTGTACGAACATGCTTTTAAAGAAAATTATAATTAAATATAGATTTGTAATGAAACGTACATGAAAATAACATTAAAATATTCTTTACTCTTTAAATCATAACCACTTATTCAAATAGCTCCCTACAAGTGGAATCGGAGACGGTCCCGCTAGGTGTGCGGTGCGTACTGTACATGCACGCGGGCTGCCAAATCCCGAGGGTGCCCATACTGGTCAATTTCAAATGCCTCTTGTGGCATCATTAATATACCTCAAAAGACGCGACGGGGTTCTTGTAAATTTTAAACGTTTTTCACCATAGCTGTAAAAGTCTAAATACTGTACGTTAAACTTAATAGATTGTCCGTCGTTTGTTTTCTAACTAATTCGTTTTAGGACCAGGTGTCGTCCACGGAAATTTACAACTTTTCGGTCACTGTCGTCGAACTGGAAAAATGTCTGTCTTTATTACATCTAATATTTCGAAGAAATCAGTCCCACTGTACTGGGCTAGAGATTGGTTCTGTTAAGCTTTTGTTTAAGTAATATTCCGGCTCTTTCGTCAGGGTTTTGTTGATGTCCCCAATTCCCTAATCGCTTAATTATTTAACTACTACTTAAGTAGAAATAAATCGAAACCGGTTACTTTGTACTCGAATATTTGTAGTCTCGGGAAAAAAGTGGAAAGACAAATTTTTATGACAAACGGATACATAAATCGTAAATTTAAGGAAAATAAATTCTAGAGCTTTTTCCGTACCTGGCGCATCTCTCATTCATTAAATTTAGTTGTAAATGACGCTGTCGAAGTAACAGTTAATTTTTTAACATTGTACAAGAATTGTACACGTTTTTTTCTACATTCCCTTATAGATGGGACGTACGAAATCGTAATATCACCGGTTTAACATCGAAATCCGCGAGTAATATAAAATCGGAATAAATATATCAAATATTTTAACGGATTTTTTTAAACTCCCGTCACCTATACGGAAAACTATCGTAAAAACATACGGGTAAATTCTTATCGGTCGGGTTAAGTTATAAATCTACTCGCGATTCGCGTAATCGGCACTACTGCGTGCCGGAAATCGTTGGAAAAGTCGGAAAAATAATATAGTACTTTACAACAGTGTAGTATAGAAATTTGTAATAAGATACGTAATGCGGTTATAATAAAATATTGCGCGATTATTTTCGTATAATTAAAATTAATATGTATTTATTTTTTAGTAAATACAAGAGAAGCGGCGCATCCATCGCTTCTAATGACGGCACGCCACTGTGATATACTGTATAATTTTAAATATTTTGATAAAAATAACGAACAATAGTCATCTTTTAACGCTATATTATAAATATTGACTATTAGACAAAAGACAAATTTGACGTTCAATAAACGAACAGTAGCAAATTTCGTCCGTAATAAATTAATTTTGACTGTGGTGTAAATACACGACAGTACAGTCAGAATTAGCTTCTTGACGTCACGCAGTAGCGACATCTCGTGGTAAAAAACAGAACTACGGCGACGGAATTGTGTTGTGTATAAATCCGCCAGAGAGCGGGCAAACGAGCACGTGTTTTGTTGCGAGTAAATTTCAAGTTGTTTAATTAACAATGCTGTTTCTTGTCGGTTTGGGATTAGGAAATGCGGAAGATATTACGATCAAGGGATTAGAAATAGTAAAGAAAGCTGATAGAGTGTATTTAGAAGCTTATACTTCTATTTTAACTGTAGGAAAAGAAGAATTGGTAATTATATTTATTAGTTTAAATTGGGAACGATATACATTGTGAACCTTTGTTCAAATGGCACTCACCAGCGAAATTTTAAATGTAATGATATATTTATATATTTAGTCATAAAAGTCTATACAGTCGACCCCCCATAACTGTTGATTATTCTGTTTTATATGAATTCCATATTGTACGAGTCACTTAGATTTTACAAATATATGAGCCGTTCATGTATTTGTAAAATCTAAGTGACTCGTACAACATGGAATTCATATGAAACACAATAATCAACAGTGTTATAGGGGGGTCGACGACTTATCGCAGTCAAACCCTGTTACAGTAGAACCTCGAAAACTCGGCCTAATGCGGACCGAAGGGTGGCCGAGTTTGTGAAAATGCCGGGTTATCGGGAATGGGGTTAAAAAAGGATAAGTATGCGTGTTTCCTCAGAAAATACTGTACTGTACTTGTATGTATTGTTTACTTGAGAATATAACAGAGAATAAACTGCCCAAATACCCTTAAACAAAGGAAAAGTACGTCCTTTATGAAGGCATAGAGCCTTTACTACATGAAAATGAAAATTAATGAATACACTGTGTACAGTAATTTACCTGATAAGACAGACCTCAGAAAAATACTTTATGAGAGCTTTTATACTTTTATAAAGCTGTCTATAATGAAAATTAATTAACTAAGGATTTTTTTGCCCTGCCAGGGTGTGGCCGAGTTATCCGGAGTGCCGGGTTATCGAGAGCCGAGTTTTCGAGGTTCTACTGTAATATAAAATTGAACAGACTTACAAATTGACATTTTGTATTAACAGCAGTTTTTAACATTGAAATGTGTATCGTCTGTCCTCCTGATCACAATTCTATTTTGCTTTAACATGGACTTTGCATAAACAGATAACATATGATATTAGTGGAGTTTAACTGTCAGACCTCTCAACCATCCACATAGACTGTCTGCTTTTCGAGAGTTCTGTCTGAGTGTCTTTAGCAGACATATTGACAGAACTGTCAGAACAGAATAAGTTTGGCATTTGTCCACTTTTTTGCCAATGATTCCAATTTCTGTTTTCTTACAATTATTGCTTTTTGGATAATTTTCTTTTCATGTATACAAATCCACTTATTATTATTTTTTCTTTTTGTTGTTGATTGTTGATATTCTTCAATTAAGTGTTGTATATATTTTTTTTTTTTTTTTTTTTGAGCTGTCAAAGAAATCAAAAGAAAAAAATATATGGCGGACAGACTAATGACAGTAATAAAAAAATTTTTTTATTGCCAGCTTTTAAGTGCATATACTAAATAAATTGTATTTGTTGTGTATGGTACTCATTTCTACTTTTAATTTTTGTAATATTGCATAAAATAAAAATATAATGGAAAGGGAGAACAATTTGCTGGTACAAAAATATTGGGGGGATATGTCTGCTCTGTCTCATATGAATAGGCTGACCATACATAACATTTTGAATAGGACAATATTGTTTATTTTTGTTCTGTCCTGGCTCTCCTCTCATTTTAATAAAATTTTCACTTTTGACCTATTTTTGAAAGTTAAGAAATTAGCTCTCTGGTTTGTACATTGTATTATAAATTCATGATTTATTAGAAAATGTTCATTCTGCATTGACGACACTTATAATGAATTTGAATGGATATTGCTGGGGAAGAAATGGCATGAAACATAGCTTACAGAATGGTTACAACAAATTTAAGGAACATATTACAAGAACAGAAGCAGACGAAATTCAACAATTTGATTAATGAATTAATGAATGCTAATAATGACAATAGTAACAAAACATTAGTAGAAATTGAACGAGGAAAAAATCAATGTAGCTGATAGATGGATCAAAATAATGAAATGTACAAAAAGAATCTTGATTTCCAAGATTTTAATGATTTTATAAAATTAACTATTTGTTTTTCAGGAAATACATCTTCTACAGAAAAAATATTTTCACCAATGAATTCATTTGGTCAAAAGAGAAGTTGAAATTAAACATTGAAGCCATGAAAGGAATACTAATTTTAAAGCAAAACATTTGTTAAGATTTATTGATAAAAGTTATCTTGATTGTTAATTTAACATTTAAAAACATTTTCTGTTCAAATATCGTATTTAAAATATTTAATTAAATATTTCAAATTATACAGTTTTCAAAACAAAATATTTTTAAGTTATAAAATAACATAGATAATCAGTTGTTTTATCTAACTTTATATTTAATATGGAAATTATTAAATAGTATACTTATTATATAAACATTATAATTATACAAAAGTTTTTTAAATCTTAAAATATTTCTAGGAAAAGTTTTATGGAAAAGAAATAATTTTAGCTGACAGAGAAATGGTTGAACAAGAATCAGGTATGTTTTAATAAATATTTTTAATAGACAAATAGTATTTCGAAGTCCATACCAACTTATATATAATACTAGATGTACGCATTGTCAGATGGTGTTAAAAACTTTTTATAATGCAAGTACTTTCAACAATACAAAATTTTTGTAGTGACATTCCATTTTATATTCATTAGCCTGATGATGACAATTTTGTATCCTTGAAAGTACTTATTTTATAAGAAGATTTTAATGCCACCTCACAGTGCATACATCTAGTACTAAATATTTTTATTATATTACTAAAGTTACATTAAGACAAAATAAAACTATTTAATCTAGATCTAATATCCTTTAACTAACTAAATAAGACTATTACTTTTCCAAGAGCATTTTTGCATTTTACATGGTATAAAAAAATATATGGTTAGTCAATATGTAATTTCAATGATTTCTCTAACAGTTTGTTTACAATTCAATAATAAAAAGTATAATGTGCAGTACTTTCGGCATGCATAAAAGATGCAGCTTGAAATTGTATCCATTTTTATTATGGACCACTCAGCTCAATATTGCTCACTCCACATAATCAAAGCATCACTAAGCATGACAAAAAATAATATGATGAATCATTAACAATGAATTGCGTGATAAAATGTCTGATGCAGGGGTCGGTAATCTGTGCCTCCAGAACTGCATGAAACTTTTTAAGAATGTTTTTGCAGCCCTTGACATCATTTTTTCATATGCAGAATGTCTCCATTGATTAAATAGTAAATTACTACATTTTTGAAAATTATTTACTGTAAGATATCTATATAGGCCACAGATAAAAATAACAAAATGTGATATTTTTTCATTGATGACCATTTATTTTTCTTTTGCAGAATTAGTTTCCAGGAGCTCTAATTTGAAAGCAATTACGTCTAAGAAACCTTTTTTCACTGCATATAACCATTACTACTGATCAAAAGCTTGTAAAGCAGCATAGCTGTTTAAATTCGTGGAGTTTTATGACTTAGTGACCTATCTGGATTTGATCCCAGGTCCCTCAGAGCAATAGGCTACAGTACCATCTTAATCACTGTTTTCCTAACAGTAAAATTAAAAATTGTCATAATAATTTTAGAATTTTTAAGGTTATTAAATTTTTATTACAGAGTAATAAAAAAAATATTGTGCATAATTTAGTAAAAATATTCTTGAAAATTAGTAATTTTCTTTCAACAATGTAATATATATTATGAAAAGATGGATGTCATTGAATTAATAATTTCATCAAAAATTCTAATGATCATAATATGTTCTAAAAAAATAAAAAATCATTTTAATAATTAAATATATTTCTCAAAAAAGTTTCTGGAAATAAATTTTTAATTTTCATTTTCCCACCAATAGTGTAGTTAATGTATAATTATTGATAGATCCTAATTTTAGCTCAGGAGTTAGAATTGTTGTGATCTTTCATTGCAACAGATTACAAATACATTTCTGTGATCTCTCAGCTGTATTTGCTAGAGCCCTTTGGGCATGAACCATTCTGGTAACACAGAGACTGGATGTCATTGTGGAAAATAACACATGGCAATATTTTTTGTTTTGATTATTCAAATGAGTAAGTTTACAATTAGCTTTACAGTTTCATTTGCAATGTGTATTATTTATGGCCAGTTCATATCCCAGAGTGATAAAAGTAGCACTATATGATGTGTGTAGTGCAGGGGTATTCGACCTTTTGTCTTCCTTAGGACACATTTGAATAAAAAAATTTGTTTCAGGCTACACATAAGCTATAAAACTATATATAAAGGTTACACGAGTAGATTTGCTGTTCTTAGCCGAAACAAACAATGAAATAATTTATGTAGCCAAGTTAAATTTCTGTTCAAAAAGTAGCTAATGTGTCAAATTAAAAAAAAGTTGTCCATTTTGACACAAAATAGTCAAATCTTTTCATTTGAGGTATAGTACCAGTACATAATATGCATATAGTTTATGATGACAGCCATCTTAACATTTGTCTTCAGCACTTGTGATTCTCGCTGCACTCGCACTACAGTGGCTAACTTGAAGTGGAAATAGCTTAATTGTCAAGTAACAAAGTGACTAAGCAGCTTAACTAGGAAATGTGCCCAATTTTTAAAGACTCTTTAATGGCATCTTTTGACAGTTTTTTATAATAAATATTAAAATGTGAATTTCAAAAAGTAAAAATAAGTACATAAAAATTGCAATGTTTTAAGGAAGTTGCGATTTTATGTTAGGCTGCATTCATTACATCTCTGGGCCACATGTTACCTGCAGACTGCAGGTTGGACAGCCCCGGTGTAGTGGAAACCATATGTATTTTTTAATTTACAGTAATAGTATACTTATTATATAAACATTATAATTATANCATTAAAAATATATGAATTATAAAATATTTAGACATAAAGTATAATGTTAAAACATTAATGATTTTTTTGTTTATATACAATAATATAAAATGGTAAATATTATTTATACATTAAATAAATTTATATATTCAATTAATCAAACTATTTTATTGTAAATTTTATTTTTATAATAATGAAAAGTGATATATATTGTATGTAAATAGTATTTAGTTGTTTGCAATTTATAATTCTAATTTTTTTATTGTTTATATATATATTATTTTGTTTTTCTCTTCAGATTCTATATTAGAACAAGCAAAATCATTAACTGTTGCATTTTTAGTGGTTGGAGATCCATTTGGGTAAATATGTATGATTTATATAAAATATTAAAATTTAATAATAATAATTATAAAATTACTTTTGTTATAGGTAACTTGTATTATTTTATATCAATTCAAAAAATGTTTAAAAATAATTTCAAACATTTTTTCTTGTTATATTGTAATCTTTTTCATACTTTAACACAGTCATTAAACAAAATACGTAAATGTTTTTAAAAAAGTACAGGTGCTCCCCTAATAATGAACAGATTAGGTTTCCAAGATTTTGTCTTAAGTCGAAAACTAATCTATAAAGTACTTTGGTATAGAGAAATATTACACATAACATCAACAAACAATCAAATGACATCTCTTCCTTTAAATTATGATATTCACTACTCCTACATTCTTTTTTAAACATACTTAACCTGATAATAGCAAAAGTTATCAAAACATTTGTTTCTCACTATATATTATATATTTTTTCATTTTTTTTGTTTTCTTTTCAGAATAACCACTTATTATTAATGTTTTATTCTTTACTGTACTTAATAGAATACATTACACTCATTTTCCACTTGATGCTTTTTAGTAGCAAGTGTTTCAAACATGGTTTTTTTTAATCTAACACAGTTTTATAATGTTTAGTTTAGTTTAGTTTCCATAGTAATAGAACAACTTTTTTGCATTTATCTCCACTGCTAGATTTACTTGTGTATTTTGGATGCACTAATTGTAAAAGTTTATAAAAATTGCAAACAATAGCAATAAATCCTGTTACTCTATTACTACATTACTA
Organism: Centruroides sculpturatus; assembly: GCF_000671375.1. NCBI lineage: Eukaryota > Metazoa > Arthropoda > Arachnida > Scorpiones > Buthidae > Centruroides > Centruroides sculpturatus. The sequence continues at coordinate 11,585 of NW_019385111.1, read as the reverse complement.
ACTTTGACAACACATCACAAGCAGCAATGGAACTTCAGAATTCGTGTGAAAACAAAAAATGATGATCTGCATTAGAAATAAGCCCAGATTAATTATTTATTAAAAATTTATTATTTATTACTGCCAAAGACTCACTTCAATGTCACTCTACGAGCAGCGAGAGAACTTCAGAATCCACAAAATTTTTTAAATTTTAGGCATACGGTACATCAAACTATTGTCAGCTGAACATTTATAAGTAGGGGAACACCTGTATACGAAAATTAACTCAGTTATCATAAATAAACGTAACATAAATAAGCTTTGCATAATAATACATTTTTAAATATTAATTTATTTTAGGGCCACAACACATACAGATTTAGTTCTGAGAGCTGTAGAATCTAAAATTCCATATAAAGTTGTACATAATGCTTCTATATTAAATGCTGTAGGTTGCTGTGGCCTTCAGGTAACATTAAAAATTATAAATAAATTGAAAGTATTAAGTATTTTTGCAGTTAATACAGTGAAACCTTCATTCATCGCTTTTGTCAGGAGACTAAAGAAAACTATTGCTACAGGAAATATATAGATATAGGACACATACAAAATGAGAGGGGGGAAAAAAAAACAATCACATTTGCTTGTATGTATTTACTAAATCAAAAATATATATCAATGATATTTTTTCCACTGCCAAGTCAAATCTGCATTATTTCTTTTTTAAAAAGTCATTCATTTTCATTTAGTATTATTTTTCCTTTCAAATTGGTCAGATAAACTTTCAATATTCATGATGTTTGCTGTTCCAGTAATGCCATGAGCATACAAAAATACTCTCTTGGGCTTTGTTGCATTAAATGCCTAGGTAAAACTCAGCATTGATTCAGACTTAGCTTTATTGTCATCATCTTTACCACTTTTTCCTCTTTAGCTCATTATCTTACAGGTAAGACACATGCAAGGTTGCACAGCAAACTCTACAGTCTAAATTACTACTAGCAATACTGCATTTCAGAAACATTAACTGCTGTTACTAGTATCAATATGTACTAATGTTTGTGTGTGTATTGTATTTCTCTTTCTTAAAAATGATTAGTTAGAATTCATTTTTATCAGGACTAAAAATTTTGATCAATAGATGTGGGAAAATGATAAACTGAGAAATGACTGATACGGATTTAATTTCCACAGTTTAAATACAATTTGTTTAAGGATCCTAGAAATTGAAGAATGTTTCCAGGAAAGTGATATATTTGAGAAAAATGGATTGAGGTTTCACTGTATTTAATATATCAAAAAATGTATAATTGTTTATTTTACAGCTTTATAATTATGGAGAAACAGTTTCAATTGTATTTTGGACTGAAACATGGAAACCAGATAGCTTTTATGATAAAATAGAAGCCAACAGAAAAAGAGGATTACATACACTATGTCTCTTAGGTCAATATTTTAAATAATCTTTATAGTTTTAAAATTACTTAAATATCAATTTTTTTTCTTTCTTTTATTTTTAGATATTAAAATGAAAGAACAATCAATTGAAAATTTAATGAGGTATGACTATATTATAATTTGCAGTGAGTTTAAAAATAATTATCATGTTAATAAACTCTGATTTTATAATTATGAATTATTTTATATACCTATAATGAAGCTTTTTATATTAATCAAAAGCTTCATTATACAAGGTCTGTTCAAAAAGTTTCGGACCTTTGGTCGGCAAAAATAAATTTATTGACTTTGAGGTACAAAACCCTAATCCCCTTCAAAGTAGTCTCCTTGGTAATGTATACACTTCTCCCAGCGTTCCTGCCATTGCTGGAAACACTGCTGGAACGCATCTTTTGGAATGGTTATCAGCCGGTCCGTCGCATTTCGCATGATGTCTTCTCTCGACTAAATTTGGGTTCCTTTTAGCGGCATTTTCAGCTTGAGAAATAGCCAAAGGTCACACGGAGCCATGTGGAGAGAGTACGGAGCGTGACGAACCACAGGAGTATTGTGTTTGGCGACGAAAGCCCGAATCAGATGCGCAGAATGGGCGGATGCGTTATCACGATGGAGCTGCCAAGTTTTGATCGACCACAGATCCCATCGTTTGCATCGCACTGTATCGGAAAGACGACGAAGGACCTCCTGGTAGTACTCCTTTGCGATGGTTTGGCCTTGTGGTGCGTACTCACGACACACCACCCCACGAGAGTCGAAAAAACTGTCAACATGACCTTTGATGTTGCTGCGGACCTGCCACGCTTTTTTTGGCCTCGAGGATCTTCCCCGAAAGCCTGCTGAATCTTGCGAATGGTTTACGCTTGGGTATCGGCAAGGTTTTTGGCAAAATTTGATGTAATATCGCTGCTCACGTTGTTCAGTCATTTTCCAGCTTAGTGAAATCCGACGAGAGCGCACTACATGACCTCACTCATACGCCGATTGCCAACGACTGACGTTTCCTGCAGGCGGGAAAAAATTCAGGGCTGTGCATGACTGTCCCCTCCACAACTCCACCGAAGGAGGCCTCTCGCGCATCATTGGTTTACGCGGAAAAAAAAAACGGTCCGATACTTTTTGAACAGACCTTGTAGATATATTAATTATCTGTTATAGATAATTAAGTTACAAACAAAATTAATTTTATATTCATTCTTAATAGAATAATTTGTATTGTAAACAGTGGTTTTTTTCCTTACAAATTAATCAACAAATTTATATACTCTTATTTGTATGTTATGCAAAAGTCAACAAAAAAAGCAAAGATTTATAAGTGTATGTTTTGATAGAAGAAAATATTAAACTATATAAGGTTTGGTGATAAATGTAATAAGAATTTTGCTATTATATTTGCTATGTTACACAGCAGTATCAAGTTTGATAAGCAGGATTTGACAAGTTTTGCTTGCATATATGGAAACATTCTTTCATATGTTAGACACACAAAATTTTATGCTGTTTATTGTTTTGTTGTTATTTTTTGACATGCAGTTAGTTTTTGAAATGTGTTGGAAAAAATGAGTGATATGAACAAATAACTGTGATTGAATTTCTTGTGAAATTTGGCAAAAATCCATCAAATATTGCAGCAATAATGTTTGTTGAAAACACTTATATTAAAATTGAATCAAGATGGAATGAAAATCAGTTAACAACAAAAAAGATGGTTGCTGTTCACCTCTCAATCTAACAACTATTGAACATGTATGCACTGGTTTTATATGATGAGTGACTGATATTATGAATATTCTCTGCTAAGCTCTATATTAATAAAATTGTTCATCCCATACTATATAAAATTTAGCCTTGCAAATATCTCTGAAAAAAATTGTTTCCAAACTATTCACTTTGGAACAGAAGAAATCATAATCATTGATTAATTGTTTGAAGCAGATTGAAGATGAAAAAGAGAGATGATTGTTTCAGGTGAAACTTGGCTGTTATAGTATGACATGAGATTAAGAAACAGAGCAAAGAGTGGATGAAGGTGAAGTGCAACTACATAAAACTCTAATGTAAAAATGCTGATTATCTAGAAGAAGGTGTTGTTTATCAGATAGAATGCACGTGTAACAACCCTAGTTTTTACGTTGGTGAAACAAAACGAAGATTAAAGATTTGACTGTCGGAACATCTGGCTGTCGTTAGGTTAAAAATTAGTAATTCTCCTGTCTTCCAACATTGTAATAGTAATAATTGTCAGATTAATACTAATAAATTAAAAATTATTTTTAAAGAAAAAAACAATGTAAAGCAAAAGGTAAAAGAACACTTCACTATAATTATGCAGAACAATAATGTAAATTTAATTACAGGAATGTTAACAGCAGAATGCTGGGAATTTTTTGTTAACTATATAAGTGGCTCTTTAATGAGTTGACTGTCAGAACGTAAACTGTGTACTGTAAGCCCCTACTGAAGAGGCCTTTGGCGAAGTGCATTTGGGAAGCTTGTTCGTAATGTAAATAAAAGTTTTTTCTCTGCAAACTATTTTCTTTCTTTTTATACCTTTTTAACTTTTTTTTTGAAAATTTTATAGTCATTATTGGCTTAATGTTTTAAAATTTGAAGTTATATTTGAAGTTATTGTATTCTCCAAAAGTCAGAAGAGAAAGAAAAATATAATTTTTTCGTATTTTACATTTATGTAAGAAGAAAAAGGGCTGATTATCTATTTTTTTACACATCTGTGGTGCTGTGTACAAGGAATTTGCTCCAGATAGTCAAATAGACAATGAAAACTTTTATCTCAGTTTGCTGATTATTTGAAAGCATATGTCTATTTATTCCAAGTTGGTGAAAAGAAAATGGATTCTCCATCACAATAATGTGTCTGCTCATTCTTTAATTATGCATGAGTTTTTGCATCAACATTCGTTATACAGCTCAGATATCACTCTGATTAAATTTTTCTCTTTCATAATTGAAAGTCCCAATGAAAATAGATAATTTTGAGTCAGAGGATGACATCTGCCTCAAAAGCTACAGCAACTGACGGCTAAAAGAAGTCAGTTTTTCCAAAGCTATTATGTATAATGAAAAGGTATTTTGTATTCATCTAATTAATTATTCATTGCCAAACATCCTATTTTACAATGATTGATACTAGTGTTGTAACGAATAGTATATTCGGCCTCAGGCTGAATACCGAATATTCGGCCAGGAGCGTGGCCGAATAGCCGAATATTCGGCCAAACTATTCGGCTTGATTAACACACATACGAAAATTGGCGCGCAAACCGCATTATGGCAAGGATCCTGCTCTCTATTGGCCCATTGTCACTACGCTTCGCCAATCATGTTAATTCTTGGCAGTTGCAGCCGACAGACAAGAGTGTCATGGAAGTATGTGATAAAAGATGATATCAAATGACCTACACTTGTAAATAACGGAAAAAGAACAGAGAAGGACCGTGAAGTGAAAATGTGAAAATAAATATGAAATTGAGTTGATAACATAATCGAACAAGTCGAGGCAGCTTATTGGCACGAAAATTGCGCCTGTCAATGCCAAACAATTGTTGTCATAGACTTCGGAAAGCTAAATGCTTGTAATGAAAGTCACTTAGCGTGCATGGGAGAAAGCCTGGGGCCGTTCGGGCTATCAAGCTGTCTCGAATCCGTGAAATCATAACTGTGACTTATATCGACGTCCTATCTGTCTCTTTTCTCCGTTATCACCAGGCTGAGTCATGTAATTGTAAAATGGGAACTCTACGACGGAAAAGTGACGAATCGAAAGTATTGTGAGCACGTATTATGATGTATGCACAGGCATACATGGATTAGAGCGATAGAGGTAAGAGAAAGGGAAGAGCAAAGACGAGCGCTTAAAAAGAAGGATAGGCAGGGTCAGACCCTCAGATGTGCGACGATTCTCGAATAGGTGTGTATGTGTGCTGATCTTTGTAATTATAAATTGTGAATACATGTGACTAATATTATTTTCTTTTTTATTTTGTGCATGTTACAAGTTATAAATAAATATAAACAAACAACACTAACCCAGTAACATTAAATCTAAATACCAAAATGATTAATTTACTTTGTTTTTGTTATTTATTACTCCTGTTTTTAGGTATTCGGTATGCGGCCGAATAGTGATTAAATATTCGGTATTCGGCTGAATAGTGAAAAATAGGCCGAATACCGAATAGTAACCGAATATTTGTTACATCACTAATTGATACACTTAAATGTTTGCATATCATATAGTTTCACAAACATATTAATTTTAGGATATAATTATTAAATTTACTTATTTTATTGGAAAATAATTTATATTTTAAATATATTGACATAAACCATAGAAAAATCTGTATTAATAACCTCTTGCAAGTTTCTGATCAGTTAATTCATATGATTCTCTTTTTAAGCTTGAATTATTAGTAATGTGCCTTTTTTTACATTAAAATAGACATGAATTGTCTAAATGTTTTGTGAGTTTAAAAAATATTTAATCAAATGCTATGAAGTTTGCCTATTCTATATGTCAGTTCAGCAGTTTTCGATAGAGCATTTTAGACTAAATAATTAATCAACAAACTGCAAAATTTACTTTTATTTATATGAAATAAATAAAAGTAATTCTTTGTCATGCTCAACAAATAAAAGAATAATTATTTAAACTGAATAATTATCACTGGATTAAATTTGGACTCATTAATATGGTTAATTAATGATTAAATAAACTAATTTGGTCAAAAGATAGGCAATTATCAGGTTGTATAGGTGAAATTTAGAGTTTGATTTTTTCAAGAAACAACTGGAAAAAATGTTCCACAGCATTTGATATGGATATATAAGTTGAGTAGCCATTTCATGACATATTTCATTCAAAATAGACATATCAGTAATGTCTGAATATATGACTTTTGAAAGAACACATTTTTTTGCTGTTGCTCTATCACGTAAAGTGATCACAATGCAACAAAGGCTCATGATTTCATCTGCAAGGCATTTGGCGAGGACACAGTCAACAAACAGACCTGCTATAATAGGTTCAAGAATTTCAAGGATGGAGATTTCTCACTTTAAGATGAACTCATCCGGGCAGCAATTCCAGCATTGATGATGACATTTTCCTGCAACTGATAGATGATAATCATGATTGACCATCAGAGAATTAGTGCAACAACTTGAGTGTTTCCATAAACTCCAAAAATTGACAAAATCTGATACCACCATTACAACATGCCAACACCTAGAGCAAAGATGACTTTAGATAAGCTAGTCAATCTGGGCTGGAAGATTCTGCCTCAGCCCAGACTTTCTGTCAACTGATATCATCTATTTTCCACCCTGCAGAACCATATTGCCAATATACAGTTCAATTACAATATCTCTGTGAGAACACCACTATAGACTTTCTTAAAGAAAAACTCCAGTCATTGTATGCTCACAGGATTGAAAGTTTGCAGCAAAGAAGGTGAGATGTGATTGATATTGATGGTGATTACCCTACAAGACTGTACTGTAATTGTTGTTGAGTTAATTGTCAATAAAGTTTTCTTCAAAATGTCTAAATTTCACCTTTAATTTAAATATGTTAAATATTATGCTTTAAGTCCTTCTGTTTTCCATTATTAATTCCTTCATTACTAATATCTTTTAGGACTATAATATCTCTAAGTTTGACAAGCTCTAAGAATAATAGTAACAAAATAATTAATTAAATATGGGAATCTAACTGCCTACAATTTGGTCAGATTACTTTGCTTAATCATTAATTATCTATATTATAGTCTGAATGTAGGCTAGTGATAGTTATTTGTTTTAAAGTATTATTTTAGTATCTTTGATGAGTTAATTTTTTTAAGAAAGAATAATTAAGAAATTATAATAAGTTTTATTAGATATTAAAAATAGTTATAGTGAAGTTAAATTAAAAGTTTTAAGAAATAGAAACCATTTATGAAAATACTTAATTTTATTTTAGAGGTAAAAAAATATACGAACCTCCACGTTTTATGACTGTAAATCAAGCTGCTGAACAGCTACTGGAAATTATTGAAAGAAAACTAAAGGCAGGCTGCTCTGAAATGGATCTTGGTAAGTAATTGATAAGTCAAATATTTTTAATCGGTCAAATTTTAATGTTGATCTGATGATTAAATTATATAAATGTTTTTTTTTTTTGTAAAATTTTCCGCAAATTATATTTTTACTTTTTTCATCGATGTCTTATTCTCTCTAAATCCAGTATTTATAGCGATGTGATACAATTTCATAACCAGATAAAGGAATAATTTCCTGATCTGCAGTTACAGATTAGCAAATTATTCTTTCATATGGATATGGAATTACCTACTTATAACTCTGATATTGTCAGTCAAATTTAGTTATCTTCAGAAATAAATAGAAAATAAATTCAAAATGGTTTATTTGTTTAAAAACTTGTAATACATCTGAAAGTATATATAAAATAAATAATTACAAATACATGCTTTTGTTTACTTAAAAAATTATTTTTGAAAAATAAATTTTTAACATAATTTTTTAAAGCTTACGATAAAGAGACCATTTGTGTTGGCATTGCCAGATTGGGCTCAGAAAATCAGAAAATCTTAACTTTGAGTCTTGAAAATATGAAGAAAGCAGAGTTAGGTGATCCTTTACATTCACTTATCATTACAGGAAATTTACATCCATTGGAATTAGATATGTTAAAAATATTTGCTGATGATCAAAAATGGTTTGAACTTGCAGTTGAAAAATATGTACATCAATAAATTTCTATTATTTTCTATATTTAATGTATATTTTCTTTTTAAATAAATTTCTTGTATATATAGTATGATTGTGATTTATGCTAATTATGTTCCTGAAACAGATATGTAATTGAAGACTTGCACAAACTGTTACATTAAAAAAATTCAGAGAGAGATTCTGTGAATGTACTACATACATAATCATTAATTAATATACATAATCAGTTTATTTTATGTAGATAAATTAAAAGAATTTTTTAAACAATTGGCATAAAGAAGATAAAATTAAAGTTGTACAACTTTTGTAAATACTACAAGGTGTGTCAAAGTGAAGAAAAACTCAGTTGCAGTTTGTTGCCCAGTCGTGCCTCCATAGATACACCACTGCAGCAAAACAAAAAAATAAAAACAACAACAACAGACTCTACAGGAACTCTACAGAAAATATGCAAAAATTGCTATAATTTTTGGTTTTTGGGTTGATACTTGTAAATAATAATGATTTTCAAAAAGAAATCACTTATATAATGAGAAGTTATTTATTGTGAAATCATCGTAATGCCAGGCTGCGGTTTTTCTCTCCACCTTAAATTAATAGTGGTTTGTAGTGGCCCTGTACATAATACTTTTCCTTTAACAATAGAAGCATGCCCTCATCTATCTAACACCTTTCAGGGAAAATTTTTGAATTGAAATAATATGACTTCCAGTTTGCATTAGAAGCTCTTATATAGTTAATTGGGGCCGCCTGTCCCTAAGGTCCACGTATCTGGTCTCTCTCATCTTTCATCTAACTAACTCCGTTCTCAAGATTAAGGAAAGACAGACAACAGTGGAAATTTATGTCTACAATTTTTTCAAATTGCAGCCCAGTAAATAATGTAATAGAAACAAAGAACAAGCAATGAAAATATTTCATAGCAAAAAACAAAATAATGTATTGGGGGTTTGTGTGACCATGTTTAGCCATACCACTGATTTTAAATACAGTTATACAATTCATTATTCATTCTTTGCAATCTTTATTTTATGCATTATTTTTATTTTTCTGTTATATTAAAAATAAACCAAAATTTATTGCAGAATATTTAATATACAACAACAAGAAGATTTAATTTTAAATGAATTTTGAAATGCATTAAGTCATATGATATAGTGAAAACTATTTCAAATTCTTGTAAAACACATAGCAATAGACCTAAGCTATAAGCTAAATTAATCAGTCTATTTGGGAGAAATAAATGGAAATTTTGTCACAAAAAGACAAATGCCCACTTCGTGTTGTGTTGCATGTCGATGTACGAATAATAATCGAAAAGAAAATGGCAAGAAAAAGAATATCTTGCCATTTTTCTCGCATTCAAAATCCAGTTTATTATGATAATGGATTTGACTATTAAAGGAATGGCTTCAAATTAACCTATGAGAAGTACTCGTATTTATCCTACACATTTTGACAGGGAATGCTTCGTCTCATGAGCATTTGTCAAAAGGCAATTTTTGAAATACGATACAATGCAATTTTTACTAAATTAAAATTTAATAGTACAAATTAAAACGAAAAAGTATATTTTAGAAGAAAACAATGAAAAAATGGAAATTTAAAATGCCAATATTTTTAAAGTTTATAATAATTTATTTGTTTATTTACAACAAATTAAAAACTTATATAATAATATCATATCTATTTTATTTGATACATAAAAGTACATTTACAATTAAGCTATCCATTTTAAGAATGGATAGCTTAATTGTAAATGTAACCAACTACTAGTATTTTGTAGTTGGTTTACTAGTAGTTGGTTGTGACTCAATAATGGGCTGGCCTCATGGAGTTTTCTGGTTTTTCATGTCTAACACTTAGAGGCCAGTTTCCCAGAGAAAGTCCTCCAGCGAGATATTTCCATTGCAAGGAGATAAACCTGCACCATCAAATAAGCAAATCAGCTTATCACTCTTTAGCATTTAATGATGAAATGTGAGATATAGAGAGTAAGAAAACAATAATACGTAATTATTCTGTATTTGAGAATTACCATATTCAATTATAAGAATTTAGCTACTTAATAAGTTATATGAATTTTTATTTAAATTAAGCAGGATGCAGCAGATTAATCTGGCAGTTTTTAGATTAAAATAACATACAAGTTACATAATTGTGGTGAAATAATTTATCATCCTGCATTTAACATAGGATTTGTAAATAGTCACTTTGAATATTGTGTCTGTGAGATAGAGTCTGTTGTCAATGCATTCTTGCAGTCTAAAAACTGCATGTCTTTTTGCAACATTTCAGGAGGAATTGCTGCCTCTTCAACTCTGCCACTGTTCCCAGCGTGAGCCATTGCCTTATACTGTTGTCTGGTCAGTGGTGCATCCAGAGGAACCCCGGCACCCTGCAAAGAAAATGGAAAAAACTAGAAAAAGTTTCAAAAATCTTTTCCTAATTAAAGTTTAATCTTTATTTATACAGGTATACCTCAACTTACGTCGTTTCGAGTTACGTCATTCCCGATTATACGTCGTTTGTCAAAAAAGTATATGAAAAAATAAAAATCAAGTTTAAGTCATTTTATTCGACTTTACGTCTGTCCGCCACAAATACTGAAGTTGTAATATCACTAGAAAAATGTTTAAAGCACATAAAATCATATTAAAATATATACATTTACAAGTATATAGGCCCTACTGTATTTACAGTACATGCATTCGTAAATTTAGATTACTTTTTTCTGTACTATATTAAAAAGTAAAATTTATTTGTTTGTAAGCTTAAAATAGATTTTTGTTAACCATATATTATTAAAAATGCATTAATAAATAAAATACAGAACTGGGATTGGTAATTTATGGTTTAGCCTAGTGACAAGTAGATTTGGAGACAAGTAAATTCGACTTACGTCGTTTATCGACTTAAGTCGTTTTCCTGGAACCAATTACCGACGTAAGGCGAGGTATACCTGTATTATGTCGTGTCTTCTATTTCTATACATATTATTTATGAATTAGCGGTCACATAAGAAAATAATTTTATTGAATTCAGATTAAAAATTTTTTTATATGTTCAACTTGTCTCCTCCAAAATTAAATTTTAAGTACACCACTGATTCTGGCATTCAACATCATACTGGTGCAACTCCAGTTCAAGAAAGTTGTGAAACATTTCCATGTAAAAGTTGAATTTACTGTTACAGCTTTGCCTTCAAAGAATGGTCCAATCATTCCAAAATACGTTGCACTATACCAAGTAATAACGTTAACACTGTGTAAAGGATTCTCATAAAACAAAATGTGTAATTAATTTTACACTAATTTCAATTGTCACGTCCGGTGGTTTGTACCTGCCTCTGTCCCGCCAGACTGCATAAGAGCGCTCTGGCACTCCAGATTTTGTCA